>NC_056748.1:884768139-884925639 GCF_019279795.1 Protopterus annectens | reverse complement strand
CAGTGTCTGGAGGTTTACTATATCTCTATTGATCATCTCCATGATAATTCTTTCCATGGCTTTACATATAAGACTAGTGAGATTTATGGGTCTGTAGTTTTCAGGGTCAGTAGACAGCTCACCTTTGTGCAGAGGGATGACTGTTGCCTTTCTCCATTCATGAGGCACAAAGCCTATTTCAAGTCTACAGTTAAATAGTAATTTCAGAGGCCCTGATATGTCATGTTTCATGCTATTTAGAAGGCATCATGGGATATTGTCTGGGCCCATTGATGTAGTGTTCTTGGTCTTAGAGAGAGCATTAACGACCTGTTCCCTAGTGATAGTAGGAGGAGTTATATTTGATGATATTTCCTGAGGGAAGTTTGAGGGGGAGAGAGGAGTAAAGCTGGAGATTAATTTATCAGCTAGGAGGTTTGCTGTATCTTCAGGCTTAGTATAGGTGGCTCCATTTACAATGAGCTCTGCACACAATTGTGTATTGCTTTGAGGTTCCGGACATAGCTAAAGAATGCTGGTGGATCGACTGCTCTTTGTACATTTTGCTTTATGGTTTATTTTTGAGCAGTGAACCTTTGGTGGGGGACTCCAATATTTATATATTTGGCTTGTTACTTCGAATTTTGGAGACCAGACACACATTGCTGAACAAAGAAGTAAGGAGGTGGAACTTGAATATTGCCCAGAAAGGAGACAGAATTAACCTGCTATGGAAAGAATGAGAAGGAATGTGAACCAAACTCATAATCCCTTGTTGACTTTGGATATAGGTGCCTTGGCAGAGAGAGCAACGGACAATGACTTTGATGTGAGTAGTGAAACACAGTTTACTGAATTACTCACTACCATGCAGAACTTATTAATGAGGTTAAAGCACCTTCAATGGCAAAGTTTTCACTTAGAGGCATGTTTAGAGCACAAAATTGTTCCTAGAGGTTTATGTGTGCTCTGCATGTCTATTCAAGGTGAAACGTATCCAGAACTCTTAGCTGAATGGCAACGCATTAACCTTGAAACCAGTTTTTCTTACATGAGACTACTAATACAATTTCTCCTGCCACAAGAAACCAGATTAACTGATGATATTGAACAGCTGCAGAGGAAAATAGAGAATGTGTATACTGAGGAATATCATGTACAGTGACTGGAGGAGGTTTTTTTTGTGTTGTTGTTGCTTATGATGTCAGGCTACAACAAACCAAAACCAGGAAAATGACAAGGGACTACAAGGATTTTGCTATGGGGAACATTTTTACTTGGCCATGAGAACCACAAATTGTGCCGGAAGCTGCAAAAAGAGCAAATGTGTTGCCAACGCCTTCTAGAGTGTTAAATGAAGCCCTTAAACATTATTAATAAGCATAAAAACATTGTTGTTTCACAAATGGATAACCGTGTGGTTGCTATGGCAACCGAGAATAATCAGCGCACTTCAGTGAACTTGTCGTCTACCCAGCATGTTGAGAGGGAGTCACATGACTCGATACAAGCATCTGCTCAACAAAGTAATATGGCTGATGAACAAGAGAGATTCAGGGCATGACCGAAGCTTTTTACAACAAATAAATCTTCTTTTCCGGTCCTACCGGTATCTGTGAAAAAGAAAATGAATCGAAAATGAGATTATTCAGGCAACAGGGAATTCAAGAAATGGAAAACATTGCCGTGACTGGTGACTGTTTCAATATTGTTTATAATATACTTTCAGAGAAACAGATGTATATTTTAAACAAGGGTCTGACATTTGTTCCAAGTGCAAGTTCTATATACAATGAAGTAATTATAGATTTGATGTTGTTTGGAAGAAATGTTTCACTAAGGCAAATGTCTGGTGACAATGCTAATAGACAGCACACTTCATTAAGACAACCAAGTGTTTTTGTGCCTGTTATGAGTTCTACTATTTGTACATTTCTGAAAGTTTGTGAAGATGAAATTAAGTTATTTCTGAATAGTAAACGAATGAATAAATATTGTAATTTAACATCCATGCAGAGGAATGCTTTAGACTCTTTAATACATGATGATAGAATTGTTGTTAGACCTGCAGACAAAGGTGATGCTGTGGTGGTAATGGTTAAAGAGATGTAGAAGGGAAATATCCTAACCCTCTTACAGGACACATCCAGTTTTATGCAAATTTCTTCCTTAAGTGTGAAAACACTAATCAATACAGTAAGGAATACACTAAGGCTTTGGAATCAGGAAGGTTCATAAAGTGAAGAACTATTACATTTTTTTCTGATATAGCATCCTGTTGCTTCAATATTTAAAGCACTTCCTAAGATACACAAAGATCTTAGGAACCCTCTGAGTCCGACAGTATTAGGGAGGGGTTGGATTACTGATCACTTATCCATATGGGCAGAATATACCCTAAAACAGGTCTTAGAAGTTTTCCCCAGAATATTAAAAGATACTGGCGAGTTTTTAACTGGCCTGTATATATGCATATATATATATATATATATATATATATATACACAAGGAAAACAGGATTATTTTTTGGTAATACTAGTTGTTAAGAATGTATTTACTGTATTAAGTAATACCTATGGCATATCTGCCATTGAATATATTCTGACCAATAAGGTACATTTTGAAGCTAATAGGAGAAGGCTTGTTTGTGATGTGTTAACACTCATTCTGGAAAATAATGTTTTCTTGTGCTATGGAAATTATTATAGGCAGAAACAGGGGATTGCGATGGGCACCCCGTGTGCCAATTCGTACGCAAACTTTGTACTTGCCTATTGGGAGGAAATGGTAATTTTTGAAACAATGCATGAATGGAAAGAACAACTGTCCCACTAGGTGTGGTTTGTGGATGATATTTTTGTCCTGTGGAGAAGTACCCCGAACGATTTAGAAAAATTTGTCATGTAGTTAGAATCTAGTACTAGTTTTTTGAGGTTCACCATGAGCTACTCCAGAGAGAGTATAGATTTCTTGGATGTATGTCTAACTAAAGATATTGAGGGCAATTATAATACTTCACTACATAGAAAAAGCTGTTGGAAAAACAGTATTTTGATCTATGATAGTATGGATCTGAGGCATACCTTTGATAATATAGTTAAATGTCAGGTGAATAGGATTTCTCTCCTCTGTAATGTAGATGCATGTTTTGAGAAAGAAATTGCAGAATTGGAAGTACATTTAAATAAAAGAGGCTATAGAAAACTAAGGTAGAAACAACAATAAACACTAGTAAATGACATAGAAGGGGTAAAGCCAGGCCATGGTTCTCCACAGATATACCCCCTGAAGGTGACACATCTTTTATGCCCAATAAAGGTGTTGAAGTAAGATTGATGTTAACATACAGTAATGACATAAAAGGTATATGTGACATCATTAAACACAATTGGAAAATTCTGCAGATGGATGATAGGATTGGTAGCATAGTAGGAACCAATCCTTCATTTGGTTTTAGAAGGAATAAAAATTTGAAAGATATATTAAGCCATGAATTTAGGGCTACACACAGAATTGTATCTCAACGTAAAGGTACATTTCAATGTAGGCAGTGCAAAGCTTGTTCATTTATTAAGGATGACAACTTGTTTATACACCCTGTAACTGATAAAAATATTATTTGAACAGATATGCAGACTGCAAAACACAAAATGTGGCTTATTTATGCTTGTGTCAATGTTGCGTTTCATTCTATGTGGGAAAAATGAACTGTATGTTAAAACAAAGGATTTTGAAACATCTTTCAGACATTAAGTTACAGAATGTCCACAATGCACTTTATGAGCATATTAAGCAAAACCCTGGACATGGATTTAGGTTCATGGCATTGCAAGTAATAGATGTCAATGTTAGGTGGGGCAGGACTTAATGAATCATACAAAATATAGTGAAATGAAGGGGATTATAGAGTTAACAGCACAGAGATCACCTATTTTGAATTATGTAATTCCACTGAAACCTGCATTTAAAAAGGAGGGTGCAATACTAGGATGTGATTGGTCGCTATGTATTTAAATTCCACTGACTTGAAATGTGTTTTTATCTGAGGAAGGGCTTAGTCCTGAAAATGCTCATGTTTTGTTGTTTTAGCTTGTGTTTTTAATAAAAGATTTTCAGTCTGGTGAATCGACTGCTCTTTGTACATTTTGCTTTAGAGTCTGTACAGAGCACTGACAAACACTTGAGAGGAAACTAATACGTAGATCCTGAAAATTTAAAATTTAAGGATGAAGAATTTAGGTAGATACTCTGAAGTTAGAAAGAAATCAAGCAGTACTTACTGAAAACAAACAATTAGCTTGTCAGGAATGATGAAAAGAGGGGAGTCGCATGAATGGCTACTGCCTGGCTACTACTAATGTCGGTCTCAGCACAGCTTCACTCTGTTTGGATACAATACTCCTTTGCTTCTTCTCTCACCAGAAGCAAAATGTTAGCACCAATCCCAAGAAGAGAAGCAGGCCACAGCCTGTTTGGTGATCCACAGTCATGTTCCAGATGATGCAATGGTCTGTAGGCTTGTAGCCTTTTTCTAGTAGATGCCTCAAATAGCAACAAGACCAATCAGGTACATTAAGCACAGACGCTCACTCTCTAACCAGAAAGAGTCAGGAATCAATGCACTATGCTGCTACTCTCATGAGGATCAGAATATAAGCACAGATTCCAAGTTGTCACCTATAAAGTGTAGAGAGAAGGGTAAAGAGGAGTTAACTTTTATGACCAGTTAGATAGCAGCTGCATTTCATAGAGTCTTGCAATGTTCTTTTATTTCTGATTTGGAAATGTGCTAAGGAATGATCTTTAAAAGAAGAAGGAAGACATTCCCACAGTTTGGGACCAAGGACTGAGGAAAGCATGGTCTTTATAGTGAAGCCAAGGCTGGGTGGTTTGGAGAAGAAGACACAAGTAGCTAACAATTCTAAGATGGTATACTGGTACAGCTATGAATAACCTAGCAGTTAGTGAGGGCAGGAGGGTTTCATTCTTAATAAGTTTAAATACTTAAGAAGCAAATAGAAAGTCAGCACATTGTTTCACATGTAGCCATTTAGTTTTTTCACTGTCTTTGCAATGGTGTGCATTTTTTGGGAGAGAATGATAAATCTGTATATGGTATTTGAGATGGACTGAATGGTGGATACATTTCTTCTAGAGTCTACATCAGTTAGAGGGAGACCAAATTCTAGCTGAACCACAAAGATACCTTTACCCATGGCATTACTGCAGGGTTTGGAAAGAAAAGTGGAACCATATTAGCCTAAAATAGGAGATGTTTTTGTGTTTGTAGTCCTGGTGGAGATAAAAACCTATGAAGCAGTTCAACTAAATCTCTAGGTATTTGAATGAAACGATATTTTCAATAGTGTTGCTCAGGTGATCAAGGATTTGACAGATCTGGAGAAAGAAGAGAGTACTTGTCTAATACCAAAAAGCACTGTTTTTGTTTTAGGGGAGTTAAGCAGTAATTGCTTGCCATTGACCTATTGAATAAGGGCATGAAAATCAGCCTGAAATTTGAGTTTAAGAAAAGAGATGTGATGACTGGAGCAGAATAGGACCATGTCATCAGGAAAAGCAGGAGAAGAAGATAAGGTAAGTCAAAAGAGAGTTTGCTAATTTAGTAAGAAAATATGAGAGATGTCAGAATAGATCCTTGGGTGAGCACCTTCCTGCACAGAAAACAAATCTAATTTAATTAAGGTATCCGACGTTACTTGGATGCTACTAGCATAAATGATCACTCCCATTAATTTTGGAGCCACAGTGTTTTGCATAAGATTTTGTAAATATATTTACAATCTGTTGTTTTTGAGATGGAATTTTAGGATCTACACACAGTTTATCAATTTGTATGTCTTTACTCCTACCACATTTTATATAGCTGTAAAATATGTTCCTATTATGCTCTATACCATTAGATAAAGGTTCTTCAAATGTTCCTTGATTGTGTCTCACTCAATGTTTAATCTGTCTCTTCAGTTCATTTATTTCAGTTTTGAGATATAGTTTAAACTTACTTCCATTAGGAATCCATTTAGGATGTCCGCTGTAGGGCTCCTTTGGTTTAAATTTAGCAAGGTGATTTCCTGGCAGTGTGAAAATTGGCTCTAGGTGATGGTCACTGTTGATGTGACACCTCAACTCCATGTACAAAATGGGGTTGGTGCTGACGCCAATTTCTTGTTTCAGCTGTTACATGTCCAAGGGGGATAGCTAAGATCCAGAAAGCCAGATTCCAAATAATGAACTAACCGTACATCTCCAAGTTGCATTAGATTTTACAATAGTTTTGTTTCATCTCTTTCTATAGTAATACATCTTCTGAATTGCAAATGGTATTATGTACCATTCAACACATTTTCTTTTACATATCACATTTTGCTGAAAAGGCAAGTACAATACATTTTTCTTTTACTTTTTAAACAATATGAAGTTTTTTTAGTTTGATGTTGCTTTAATACAGCAGGTTTACCTCTCATGCATATTTGTTTTGAAAGAATAGTAACATTTTTCTATTTAATAAATTTCCTCATATCAAATACACACATAAGCTGCATGTGCTATCTGCCACTATCCCCATTCCTATCCTGGTTTTGATCTCTGCATTAACCACCCCCACAAGCTGTAAGAGTGAATGATACACAGCCTGGTAAAGTCTTTCTCCTGTACAGCAACCTTTATAGGAAATGATTTTCTTGTCTCTTGCACCACCAAATGACAGGGTGTTTAATCTCTGTATCTGAAAGTAGTTTCCTTCCAGCATCATTTAGCATTTCACACCTTCCTACTTATATTCAGTTATGGTCTACTGAGCCCTTATATATTATTCCTGAAACCCTTTAACCACTTGCATGATGCACATCACAGCATAAACACAAATCCTAGCCATGTATTCATGCTGTAATAACACAGCCCTTGAATACGTAATTCTACATCATCTCATTTTGAATTAAAATTTTGCTTTTTCCCGTTGCTGATTGTCATGAAACATGATTACTGTCTGAGGCTCATTAGAGAATTGACTTTTTCAGATTTGCATAACAAAATCATACCATTTGTAATCATATGAGCACTAACAAAGTTGTTGGCATTTCCACAATCAGCATATTTTGAATTGAGATACTATATGTTTGCTTAACTTTTACTGATCAGTCTAATTAAGATTCATAATTTATTTATGTCTTGGAGTTAAAACTCTTATACAGCAACTGACAACTAAATGTATGCCACTACATCAGACTAGGCATTAAACCTAAACACCAATATATAGATGCATTCATATCTTTAATTAATTAATTGTAGAGTTTTACATTGTAAAGGTGTTTTGAATATTATGAAAGATAACTGGAAGACTTTTAAGTGACGTACCTGAGAATTGGCACTGTGGCACTGAAAGCAGCACTGTTGCCTGAATGGTCATTCAAATTTGTCCATAAATGTACATTTCTTTGTTTGTGTGTGCGTGTATGTGTATGTGAGAGACAGAGAGAGAAAGCTATGGAAGAAATGGCTGGCAATTTGCTTCTATTCTTTACTTGATCAGTAAGCTTTGGATTGTGGCATCTGTTCATGGGACCTTTATAGGAGTTAGATGCAATGGGACAGCATCAGAAGGAGGATAGGTTTCAGCATTTGCTTGTCATAGAGACAAGTCAATTAAGCAGATGTTAAGAGAAATATAGTAATACACAGGTGTGCAGTAAGTAATATTTATTTATTTATTGACATTTGTTTACTGGGAAAGTCCGTCTGGGTGTGATGCCCATTTTCAGTGGAGGCCCAGGAAGAAGAGAGTGAAGTGCTGTAACAGCAAAGCATGTCCATAATTTAATATTATGTATGAGATTATTAGAACTAAAAGGTTTGCAGGTAATAATGATGCATGCTGGTGCAGCTAGGCATGCATCATACAAGCCAAGATGCACAAATTCACTTTTTAGTGGCTGATATTTTGTGCTGCTCAAGGATTCAAAAGGACTAATTCCAAAGTAATATGTATATTAAATGAACTGACTACCCCAGGCCAGGTCCCACAGCCAGATTGGTCAAAAGAAGACTTCTGTGCTTCCTAATGCCAAATAAATAAAGAAGGGGAAAAGTGTCATAAGTAGACACTTAGGTTCATAGGTTCATAGGTTCATACTAGGCTATCTGCCCGAGGGCATTTACAAGCCTAGCCCATAGTTTTGTGGCTTACGCCACCCCTTAGGTTTGGGGAACTATGCCCATTATTTTGCTGTGCCTCTGTCGAGCAGTGACACTGAGGTAATCCCTGGGGTATACTTGCGATCTCCCATCCATTGGTCAAGATTTCTCTTAAACAAAGCCAGCGAGGTGCTTTGCCTCACATATACCGGGATTTTGTTCCACAGCATAGGGAGTCTTTGGGTAATGAATCTATCCCTCCAGCAAGTTCTATTAATGGCCGTGTCAAGGTTTAGGTCTCCGCTCTTGTGGCTCTGATGGATCTAGATTTTTGAGGTGAAGCATGTACATCAAGTCAGAGTTTGCTAATGCCTTGTATGTCACGCACAGGTCACCCCTGAGCAAGCGTGTACTGAATAGAGTTGGAGTTCTTTCAGTCTGGCAGCATAGGTCAGATTTTTGAGACCCATAATCCTCTTGGTGAGGAACTTTTGTGGCCTCTCCAGCTGCTGCAAGTGTCGGGTCAGATACATTCCGAATGGGGCATTGTACTCAATCATTGGTCGGATGAGTGACGAATATAGGGAGACTATGACCTCTCTTGATCTAGATGTGAATCCCTTCATGATAAGGTGGGCAATGTAGAAAGTCTTCCTAACTATTTTTGCAACATGGGTGTCGAATGACAGACTGCTGTCAACCTGGGTCCCCAGGTCCCTAATAACCTCTTCTGTGCTCAGTGGATTTCCACCTATATGGTAGGCTGTTACTAGGCAGTAGACCAGCTATGCCTTTCTAAGCCTTGTCACTGTAATCCTGCTGGCACATCCAATTAGTTATTGCCACTTTCCCTTTGCAATCCCACTGGCAACACCCAACTATTTACTCTCTCCTGTCCATAAAAGACAGGGATGCTAGGCCAGGGATAAATATGCAGTTTCCTATCCATTCACCTAAGTTAGATTTGAAGTTTGTTTGGTATGAACTTTGCTTTATGTTTGACCTATATTGAAATATCAAAAAAAATATATATAGCCACCAGAATGGATTTTCTCTTGTAGAATTATTTCTGACATTACAACTGACAAAGTGTATTTCTGTATTTCAGGTTAGAAACATGTTTGCATTCTGAAAACCATTTGTATAGTAACTGTATAATGCAAGCCATATCATGCTCATAATATTGCATTGTTCTGAAACAAAAGAATGGCCTTGTTTTGTTCTCTGTGCAGCTTGTTTGTGTAACTATGTGGATGAACTCATAAGAAAGAGCAGAGTATGTGAAAATATGCAAAGACCAGCAGTCTCTAAATAATAATTGCATATTCCTACTGTCAATCTGGGATATAAACTATGATTGGAAGGAGTGTTCAAGAATATCTTTGTCCAGGTATTTATTGTTTGTAGTTTTGTCATAGTGTTAGTGTCTGCCTAGACTCCTGTATAGTCTAGTTTTAAATGTATTGCTAGTCTATTTGGACAATAAATGTTTTTGTTCACACTGCTTTCATTGTCTTAGTGGTTTAATACTAGTGACAGACAGTAATAAGAAAAGTAACACACTTTTTAACACTTTGCAGAAAGGGGGAGTTTATTTCAGATGTAGGGAATTGTTTGCGAGAGAGAGAGAGAGAGACGTTGTGCCAAGTAGTTTTTTTTATATACTGTAGTATAGATTCATGTCCCTTGATTGTGTGTTTGCACTGATATGAATTTTATTGGTATGTAGTATATCAAGCAGGACTGGGCCATTTACAGCTTTAAAATTCAAGCATGCATCATCCTGTAGGAGTCTACAAGAAACAGAGAAGAAAAGCTGTTAGATGTTTTGGGTAACTTAAAGATCTAATACCCAAGATTTTTTTTAGTGATAAAGTGCTGGGGTTTTTCAAACTGAGTTAGGTGTTTGGATAGGCATCTACTGAAAGGGACATTGTGTTCTAGTATGACCCTAATAAGGGAAAGATAAGAGGGGAATATTACATTTTTTTTCATCTGAAGGAGGTGTCCTTGGCAATCAGTTGGGTGAGGTAGAAGACTTTTCAATTGGCCATATGAGTGGTAGTCAAAAGAGCGTTTATTGTCTTTAAAGGTGTCTAGGTTTCTAACAACAGTGTCTATTTTAATGAGGTTTTCATATATATGGTAGCTGTGTGAGAGTACATATTTCCCAAAGTGTGCTATGGTATATTTTTTTCCATTCATCTTTAGAATGTGATTCTGATACTGTGAGTTTGTCTGAGCAAGGACATCTTAAAGCATATGTGTCCTCAAGGGAGCTGATGATATCTCCAAGCTTACAATCATCCATAAATTTGATTAACTAGAGATCTTTAATGTCCAATATGACATGAGAGGAGTCAATACCAAATAGAATTGATCCCAAACAGAGCCCTGGAGTACACCAGTGGTGGTAAATCTTTTTAGAGGATAGTATCTATCATTGAGCAAGTTGGGAATTTAGTACATTGCACATGGATTGATATTAGGTAACTAGTTTACTAATAATGGGACAGTGGAGGGATAGTGTCCGAAGCCTTAGCTAAACTGAGGTAAGCTGTGTGGACAGAGTTACCCTCATCCAGTATTTCAGTGACTTTAATCAATGAGATCAACTAAGTTCTGAAAGCATGATTTGCCTTCCACAAATCTATATTGGTTTGGGTCTAGGGACTGTAGATTCCCTGTATCCCTGCTTATGAAGTCTCTAATGGTGCTCTCCACAACCTTGCACATGATGCTTGTGAGGCTGACAGGTTTACAGCTGCAAAGGTTTGTGGTGGGCCCCCTTTGTGCAACAGAGCCACTACAGCTATTCTCTGGGCTTCTGGAAAGCATTCAGTGTTGATGGTGAAATGCCCTATGTTCACAGGTGATATTTCATACTGACCATAAAACAGTCTTGTACATTAACTGGAGCCATACAGCTGGCATTTTTCTTTTTTTTTGTCTTGAAAAGCACTTTTAGCATCTGTTCAAAGGTTATTATGGGGTGGGGGAGGGTGTATAGGCTGAATACTTTGTATTAGGAAATTTCGAGGTTACATTGGGGAGAAGTTGGAACTACAAGGGCATTAGCCATGTCCTCAGAGTTAGAATGGGCGATGACATAAGAGATAAGATTGGTGCAATGCTGAGTTTGAATTCCAAAGTTCTTTGCATAATCTAAGAAAGGCTTGTATTTATGCTTTACTGACATAGTAATTTTTAGTTCAAAGTTTCCTCTATGGGATTGATCTTGCTCCCAAGCTCGTAGCTAACCCCTTTGAGGTTGATTTTCATACACCAATTTTTTTTTTTCTTTAGAAGGCTTTGAGCTTTTTTCTTTTACAGCAGAGCTTTTTTATAGCTGATCTCTACCAGCAAGGTTTGTTGATAAATGTAGCATTGTATTTGTGGTGAATATGAACACAAGGGGCACTGTTGAATCATTTGAAGTCATTATTCAGAGCAAGGAGAGTGGCCTTGGAGAAGTCGCTAAGGATGGTTGGGTTGGGTGTTGGCCTGTACTGGGGCTATACACTGAGTAACACCACTCAGTGAGCTGATTTGTTCAATGAAGGTGTGATAGTGGGCAAGGAGCAGACATGGGCTGTGTTTGTGGGAACAACCCTGAGTATGTTGATGGGGGGTACTATTTGAGGAGTTTTCTATAATAAAGTCAAGGAAGCATTGACGTAATTCCAACTATTCAGTCTGCTCTCATATAATATGCCTTTACCAGCTCCAACCTACTCTTCATTCTCAAAGACTATGCTTAATGGCTACTCTAACCTATGGAGAAAGTAAACATTCATGATGTACTCCAATAAATGCAGGTATGCCTTCTGTGCCCTCCTTGTATTTCATTTCAACTTGCATGCATAAGGAAATATAACAGATTATCTGGAATTTTGCTCAGAAGATTAAGGCTATGAGAGACTAATGAGCTTTATCTTGTAGCATTGGGTTTAATCTTCTCAATTTCCAGTTGTATACTGTGCAATTCTGAAAACCAGTCATTGCTCATTGATCATTCTGAAAGGGGTAGTTGTGTCTAGTGGGCTAACCTAATCAAAAAGTAAATAATATAAAAATAAAAAGGAGTACAGCATTATGAAACATTGCTGTTGAAGGAAATCTAATAGGAAAAACAGTTATGTGCAGTTACTTGGAGGGGTACTACTGTCACATACCACTGCATTAGTGTATACATCCACACCTGGTGTTCCCTCCCATAAACGTGCAGAGATATATGACAAGTGTTAGTTTTGATGTTGTTGAAGTGCTTTTCTTACCTTGCTCTCCTCTTCTTTTTCCTTCTGTAAATTTGCACTGGGAGAAATGTATACTGTCTCAGTACATTGGTTTTAGTCTACAGTCTTTTTATGTTGTTATATTACATCAACTTGTACGCTCTTTGTACTTGTTGACATCTCATATGTTCTTGCTTTACTAAAAATTCTTCAAATATCAGTGCACTGCTACATATCATACCTGTGTCTTCTCTGCAGTCATGCAACTCTTCCGTAGCACTGATCATTAATTTCTTTCTCATGACGAGGAGTCGCTGAGTGTTTATGCATTCACGCAGTCTCTTCCGCCAGCACCGTTATTCTCACTCTGCATATCTTCACTCCTAAACCCATCAGTCAGTAGCTGCAGACAGCAACTTTGGCCACCATCATTAGTAGTAGATTCCTATGTACTGCAGACGCAAACAATTATTGTTTGGACTGCGAGTTGTCAGTGTTGTGAACGTCACCTCATCCACATTCTCATTCAGTCGACTGTTAGAGCATATGAAGAAATGCTTCCCCCTCAGTAGACACTCAGTAACACTACCATATTGTTTTGGAATCTGGCCCAAATCTGTCATCATCAGAAATCTAAATTAGTATGCCAGTGATCAATGCTTTATAATTCTCATTAGCCAATTACAGGCTTCTAGTCCAAATATTTTAATCAGATATCACATATATGTATATAGATAGAAAGCAGCAACACACTAGTGTAGAAATGAAGCATTTCAGGCTGCAGCCGTGAATGTAATTTATCAGATTTGTACATTGTCAGTAAATGTGTAATAGTACACACAACATGGGGAAGCAGGAAGTGGACAACATTGTAAGGAGGGGACAACCATCTTGAAGATAGTGCATATATATAAAAATCCTGGCTACACCTTGTACATCTGGCAAGCAATGTGCAGGAAACACCTGTGGGAATGTGTAAAACTAAAAAAGGGAAAACACCTTACATAAACACCACTGTATTATGGGGAAGATAATACTTTTAAATATTTTAATGTATAACAACTCTTGATTATATAAAGTCATCTTTTTGTGGAGCTTTTCTCCCCGGGCCTCTACTAAAAATGGACATATATCCAGCTAGACTAGCCCGGTTAACAAATGTAAAATAAAAATAAAATAAAATAAAAAAAATGAGGTGCTGAAGCTTTATATCATCCGGGACAGTGAGGTTGGTAACTCAGTGATTCAGACTGCAGAGAATTTTGTTGCACAGATTCCAGCTCATTGGTAATTAATTGTTTGCAGAGAGGTTTTATATAATGTTAGTTACATCTTAACAATAAAACTAGAGTAATATATCTATTTTACTTGAGTAAGTGTCTCATATTGGTACTATTTTACATGTAGTTGCTAGCTTGTTATGAACATGGGCCATTTCACAAAAAACAGAATCACGGGTTTATTTTTGGCACTTAACACAAAGCTGGGGTGCTTGCAGTATTTCAGGTAACATTTGCATTATCTTTAAATAGCTTATCATGATAGAGTGCCATATGATCTATTTGCACATACAAGTAGAGTGGATATAAAAAGTGTACACACCCCTGTTAAAATGCCAGGTTTTTGTGATATAAAAAATGAAACCACAATAAATCATTTCAAAACTTTTCCCACCTTTAATGTGACCTATAACCTGTACAATTCAATTGAAAAGCAAACAAATCTGTTAGCAGAAAAAATGTAAAAAATAAAAAATGTACAATAAGCTGGTTGCATATGTGTGCACGCCCTTAAACTAATACTTTGTTAAAGCACCTTTTGATTTAATTACAGCATTCAGTCTTACTTGGTACACACTTGCCATCAATTAAAGAGACTCGAAATAAAGTTCAGCTGTCCTAGTAGGATTTTCTTGACATTTACTCAGTTGCCTGCTACAGCAAAAGCCATGGTTCGCAGAGAGCTTACAAAGCATAAAAGGGATCTCATTGTTGAAAGGTATCAGTCGGGAGAAAGGTACAAAAAATTTCCACAGCATTGGATATGCCATGGAACACAGTGAAGACAGTCATCAAAAAGTGGAGAAAATATGGGACAACAGTGATGTTGCAAAGAACTTGGCGTCCCTCCAAAATTGATGAAAAGACAAGATGAAAACTGGTCAAGGAGCCTGCCAACAGACCTACAGCAACACTGAAGGAGCTGCAGGAATTTCTGGCAAGTACTGGTTGTGTACTACATATAACAACAATCTCCTGCATTCTCCATATGTATGGGCTATGGGGTAGGGGTGCAAGATGAAAGCCTTTTCTTATACAGAAAAACATCCAGGCCTGGCTAAAATTTGCAAAACAACACAAGTCCCCCAAAAGCATGTGGAAAAATGTGATGTTATGTTGTCCCATCTCGACTTCGTTTTTGCAGTTGGGTTCAGAGCTGATCCTCGGCTCTGACTCAGCCAATTTACTAAAGCTCAAGAGTTTTTACTGGCTCGAGGCTACCCCTTATCCCAACATGCCTAGCGGCAGCTACCCAGATCTCATTTGCTGCTTGCAGTGTCGAGACTGCTCCATACTGGCTCAGGCTAAGTACTTTATGTCTTTATAGTTACTTGCAACCTTTTTGGTAATTGACTGGTTATACTGACTCATTAGAGCATGTATGTTTCTTTATTAGTCTAACAAACCCTTTCTCTGCTCTCTGTGGTGTTTTTGGCCGTCATTCTCTCTTTCAGACCTCCTTTCCCCTTAGAGTCCGTTTAAGTTAGAGGGTTTTTCCCTTCCTTCACCCTTTCTCTGGGATTGCCATTTTAGTTAGAGGCTCTCCCATTGGAGGAGTTGCCATTTAGTTAGAGGCTCTCCCCCTTTTTCCTTTCCTTCCTTCCTTCTTTCTATGAAAAAAAAATATAATAGTTTCAAAAGTTTTTTTCCTTTGTGGTTATCAGCCTGTTTACTTCTGCTTGTTGTAGGCTGTGAGTGATAGTTTTTTCCCTGCCTCTGGGTTTAAAAAATGTGACTCGCATTGCCAGAAAATGTCCCTTATGGACGGGCACACGAGTTGTGTTTATTGTTTACGGGCTGTGCACCTGCAGGACTCTTGCTCCATCTGTCATACTTTCAGTTCCAGAGTCCTGCAGGAAAGAAAAAAATAAGCTTATCTTATGTGGCCTTCTGAAGAACCCTCAAGATACCTCATCTCAGGGTCCTCAGCCAGCCAAAGTGTCCGAGAAACACTCCAAGCTCAGAATAGACAAAATTTATGGAGAAGCCTTCAGCTCTGTCAGCCCCTAGCATTGGCTCCAACAAAGCAAAGTCTCCAGTGGATCCATCTGTGTCCTCAGAACCAGTCTGGATGCATAAGAGATCAAAGTCTCCCTCTTTGGAGCCAGTACACTCTGCTCCACTGCTGCAACCTGGAGCGGGCAGTCACCGGTCCTCTTCGCACTCCTCTCGGTCCTCCAAATTTTTGGATCATGACATGGAGAGAGTGGTCAACAAGCTCCTCAAGTCACAGGCACTTGCTAAATTACTCTTGAGCCAAGCCCATAAGGATTTGCCTCCTTCAGCCCTCCCAGCTTCTCCATTGATTCCTCCTCCGACTCTCTTGAGCTCGGAGCCAGAGTGCATGGAAGTTGTGGTGGTGGAACCGTCGGCTCTGGTTTCTTCTCCCTTATCGGTTCTGACTACCACTCTGATCTCCTCGATGTCTCAGTCTGTCGAGGGGTCTGGGTACTGAAGCTCTCTCACCAGCTCCGAGGGGGAAGTGGCATTGGACCCTTGTCGACCCCACTCTCCCACTCAGAGCTTCGGCGCAGGTGAGCTCAGCTCCTACTTCAGCCTCGGAGCCTTCATTTCCAGTTCAGAAAAGATCTCCAGGCTCTTCAGCACTGGAGGGTCTTTTGACTCAGGACCATGGTGCTTTCAAGGTGATGAGGAGCATGCTCTCTCCTGAGACTGCTCCACCCTTGACTCCATTGGTTCCTTCTCCCTCAGTGCCTGTGTCGGCCTTTGTCCATCCTCCTGCCAAGCGTAGGGAACCTGTGCCCCAGGATGCCCCACTGGGTGACCCCACTTCTTCCGAAACTCCTCTGAACATACAGAAGAGGCCCCTCAGAGGAAGAAATGCAAGAGAACGCATCTAGACTCCCCTGAGTCTATCACTTTGGATATGGACTTGGATGAGTCGGAAGGGTCTCCACAGTCCACCTCTGAGGATGTCTCTTTTTCAGACATCTTGGAAATCCTCAGACAGAGGGGTAGCTGGAAGTCCCTAGCCCTTTCTGAGGATGAGTCCATATACCTGGACGCATTTGGTTCCCGACCCTCCACCTCCTGGGTGTTTCCGCCTTTCGACCCACTTTTGTCTGTAGTGATTCGAAAGGCGTGGAGCGCTCTAGAGACCATGGAACCTGTTCCGAGCAGACCTAACAAATTTATTGCAGCTCCTGAAGATAAGTCTTTCCTCTCCTAGGGAGTCCTTGTTGATGCCATGGTGGTGGCAGCAGCCACCAAGAAGGAACTTGCGGAAACTTCTTCATCTGTCCATCTGCCGAACAAAGAGTCTCGTACGATGGACAGATATGGGAAGCATGTTTTTTCTTCAGCGACTTTTACTCTCAAATCACTGAATTACTTGCCATATTTCACATGACTTCATAGGGATCTCCAGAAGGAGCTAGGCGATACCCTGCAAGATCCTACAGCTGAATGAGTTGTGAACAGGGCAGCTTCCTAGCTTGCAAACTTGACCTCTGTGGTAAACTCCTCCATGAGGCTCATTTCTTATGCGGCAGATGGAGCGAGTAGGGCAGCAGGTACTGGAGTAGCTTTACTCAGACACTCCTGGATGCGCCTTTGTCAATTTGTGGAACCCTTTAAGTCTTCATTTACCAACACCCCCTTTGATGGCTCATCCTTGTTTGGTCCTCAGGTAAAAGAGACTTTCACCAGGTGTAAACAGGATGGCAAGACTCTCTCTGCCATAGGGGTCCGTTTTTTCACTCTGTCTAGACCCTATCCCAAGGGTCAGAAGAGTGGGAAAATGTGGTTCTGAAAATCCCAGGGATCTTCACCTGACACACATGGTGATTTTTCCCCCAGGGGCAGAGGGGGAAACAATAATAGAAGATGCCGCCCTCGTGGCAGGGGGGGTGTCTGCAACAGCAGGGTGACAGAGATACTTTCTCTGCTAGGCCCTTCCAACACTCCTGAAGGGAGGCCCGGCTGTCCACCTCTGGAGGCAGTTGGGGGCACACTATCATTGCACCCAGCCACCTGGCAATCTATCATGAGGGAAACATTGGTACTGTCGATAATATCCAGGGGTTACAAAATTCCTTTTTCTCAGTCCCCCCAAAAGACAAATGTTCTATCCCAGATGTTCCACCCAGTCTTCGGGATCATGCAATCCTAGAGGTTCAAAAATTGCTAGAGAAAAGAGCCATCCAGGAAGTCCCCGCAGACCAAATCAGATCTGGAACTTACTTAAGTTTTTTTTTAGTTCCAAAGAAGACAGGGGACTGTAGACCAATCTTGGATCTCATCAAGCTAAACAAATCGGTAAAAAAGACAAAGTTCTGGATGGTGACACTGCAGTCCATTCTTCTCTTCTTGGGTCAGGACAACTGGATGGGCTCCATAGATCTCCAGGACATGTACTACCATATAAAAATGGACAGGCAATCCAGGAGATTCCTACACTTCTGGCTGGGGGCCAGTCATTATCAGTTCTGGGCCCTGCCCTTTGGTCTCACCACAGCCCCCAGGGTGTTCACCAAGTGTATGTTAGTGGTCACGGCTCACCTAAGGTGTCTGGGATTCCAGGTGTTTCCATATCTAGATGACTGGCTCCTCACTGCTACCACCAAGCATCAACTAATCAAGGCATGGGACTACACAATCCAAACTTGTTCCCAGTTAGGCATCACAAATAAAAAGTCTTCCTTGTCGCCTTGTCAGTCTATTACCTTTATAGGGGCAGACTTAGATACAAGGCGCATGATAGCCAAACCGCCTCTAGACAGGGTGTCAACCATTCGTCAACAAGTTTTCTTTCTCATAAAGAAGACGAGAGTTCAGGCAAGACAAGTCTTACAAGTACTGGGCTCAATGGCTGCAGCTATTACGCTAGTTCCTTTAGCATGCTTCCTCATGCGGATTCTACAGTGGCTTCTCTTCGCTCAGTGGTCATTCCAGGAATTGCCAATGTCACACATGATCGTGATCATGGATCCTTCCAAAAAGGACCTACTATGGTGGCTGGTCTCCCCCCAGGTGACTCTGGGCAGACCCTTTCTAGAACCACATCCGGTAGCCACAGTGACTACTGACACTTCCCAGATAGGGTGGGGGGGGCATTATCTGGGACGGATTGTCCAAGGGACATGGCAACCTCATGAGTACATCTGCACATCGATGTTCTAGAGATGAGAGTGGTGCTTCTGGTATTGCAAGCACTTCAGGACTCTCTACCTACAGGGACTATTGCAATCCCGACAGACAATATGTCAGTGGTATGGTACATCAACAAGTAGGGCGGAACCAGATCTTACCCCTTGTGTCAGGAGGCTCTTTGAGTATGGCAACAGGCAATGTCTTCCCAATATTTTCTGATTGCAACGCACATTCCTGGAAAATCCAGCGTGGTAGCGGACAGGCTCAGCAGGGCTATCCTCACACCTCATGAGTGGTCCCTGAAGAAAGAAGTTGCGGACTTGATTTTCTGCATATGGGGCCAGCCATGCTGCAATCTTTTTGCCACTCCCCTAAACAACAAATGCAGCAGCTACTTCGCCCTACTTCCCACTCCGGGGCAGTCACCCAGGGATGCACTTGTTCACGATTGGCCTCTGGGACTGCTATATGCTTTTCCACCCTTCCATCTCATTCCAAAGGTACTTCAGAAAGCAAAATCATTGGGTTGCAAACTCATCCTCATTGCTCCTTACTGACCTCGTCAGATATGGTTTCAGTTTCTTCGCCATCACCTTCAACTGGAGCCTTGGATACTGGACCCAGTTCCAGACCTACTGATGCACCAGTCAGGCGGGCTTCACCCATCCCTTCAAACTCTCAAGCTGACTGCTTGGTTACTCCACTTCCAGTCTTAGCCAGGCTCCCAGACATTTCCCCTGCTGTACAACACATTCTAGTGTCCTCCCACAAGCCCACTACCAGGAGGATTTACACTAGCAAATAGAAAAGGTTCTCTTACTGGGCCAAAAGAAATAACATTGATTATTTTATGGCTCCTGTTCACAAGAATCTTGGCTTTCATGCTGAAACCTTTGAAAAAGGGGCAGCTGCAGCTACTATTAGAGTCCAACTGGCTGCCATCTCCAATTTTCAAGTAGGAGACTTGGGTTCAAACATTATGTCCCATAAGTTGTGCAGAGCATTCTTATGAGGTATAACGCTTTATGGCCCCCAGTAAGAGAACCCCATCCTCTCACGACCTAAACTTGGTTTTAGCTTCAATGATCCCCCCCACCCCCTTTGAACCAGCAGCATCTTGTCCCTTGAAGTTTCTATCTTGGAAAACCCTCTTTTTGGTTGCTATAACCTCAGCTAGACGGGTTTTTGAATTACATGCTTTGTCTATTTGCCTGCCGTATCTCATTTTTCACAAAGATAGAGTCTCTCTAAGGACCAATCCTTCTTTCTTACCTAAGGATTGTTCTGAGTATAACTTAAATCAGTCCATTGAGCTTCCTGTGTTTTTCCCCAATTATGGCAACAAGGCAGAGTATAGATTACACCAACTGGATGTTCATAGACGATTACATTTTTATTTACATAGGAACAAAGACCTCAGAAAATCAGACCAATTGTTCATATCCTTTGCTGGCAATAAGCAAGGTTATCCAGTTTCTAAAGTGACCTTATCAAAATTGCTGTCAGACACAATCACTTATTCATATGGTTTGCATAAAAAGACACTTCCAGGAAGACCCAGAGGACATTCAACCAGGGCCTTAGCCACCTCTGTTGCCTTCCAAGCTAAATTACCTTTACATTCAATCTGTGCAGCAGCAACATGGGCAAATCCTCATACCTTTATCTCTCATTACAAAGTCGATGTGGCCTCCCGGAACAGGGCATCCTTTGGTTCCACGGTCATGAAGAGTTTGTTCCAGTGAGCCACCCAAGAACCAGGTGCTGGGGACGCAGTCCCAACCAGCAAGAATGAAGGCGAGATGGGACAACATAACATAAAGAAGTTATGTACCTACCATAATGTTCCATGTTTGTTGTCCTTCATCTCGTCTTCCTTCTTGTGCCCCCCCTTCCCCCTTCCTGGAGGTTCGAGAGGAGTTCCTTATTGGTTACACTGGCTGAGTTTCCTGCTGACGTACCAGATTAGTTAACCATTTGTTGTCCTTTCCTCTATCCTTCTTATCTTGATGTATAAGAGCTTAGTAAAAAAATTTTTTTTTTACTATATATGTCTAGTGTGGGCTATTACAAATGAGTTCTGGGTAGCTGCCGCTAGGCATGTTGGGATAAGGGGTAGCCTTGAGCCAGTAAAAGCTCTCGAGCTTTAGTAAATTGGCCGAGTTGGAGCCGAGGATCAGCTCCAAACCCAACCAACAAGAAGGAAGGTGAGATGAAGGACAACAAACATGGAATGTTATTGTAGGTACATGACTTCTTTTTATGGTCTTACGAAACCAAGGTTGAACTTTTTGGCCACAATTCCAAAAGGTATGTTTGGCAAAAAAACAACACTTCGCATCACCAAATGAACACCATCCCTACTGTGAAGCATGGTCATGGTAGTATCATGCTTTGGGGTTGCTTTCTTTCAGCTGGAACTGCAGCTTTAGTCAAGGTGGAGGGAATTATGAACAGTTGCAAATACCAGTCACTTTTGGCCTAAAACCTTCAGGCATCTGCTAGAAAGCTGAAGATGAAGAGGAATTTCACCTTTCAACATGGCAATAACCCCAAGCATACATCCAAATCAATAAAAGAATGGCTTCACCAGAAGAAAATTAAAGTTTTGGAATGGCCCAGCCAGAGCCCAGACCTAAATCCAATAAAAAATCTGTGGGGTGACTTGAAGAGGGCTGTGCACAAGAGATGCCCTCGCAATCTGACAGATTTGGAGCACTTTTGCAAGGAAAAGTTGGCAAATATTGCCAACTCAAGATGTGCCATGCTGATAGACTTCTACCCGAGAAGACTGAATGCTGTAATTAAATCAAAAGGTGCTTCAACAAAGTATTAGTTTAAGGGTGTGCACACGTATGCAACCAGCTTATTGTACATTTTTTATTTTTTATATTTTTCCCCTAACAGATTTCTTTGTTTTTCAACTGAATTGTACAGGTTATAGATCACATTAAAGGTGGGAAAAGTTTTGAAATGATTCATTGTCTCATTTTTTTATATCATAAAAACATGGCATTTTAACAGGGGTGTACAAACTTTTTATATCCAGTGTACATATTGTTATTGCTGTTTTACATATCCTCACTATAGTTCTTGCTTTGCTACATACCACCGCTCATAAATTTATTGCTGTACTTTCCTCTTTTCAGAAGCCTTTCTTCATTATATGTCCTTAAAATTACATATGTTTTTGTCAATGATTACAGCCAGACGGATAACAAGTGGAAGTAAAAGGTATTTGAAATGCCAGAGAGGTGATACTGAAATGGGATTATATATGTCATGTAAACAGCTGTGGAATTCCTGTTAAAATTGATGCATTAACTTACTTTCCAGTTAATATTTAAGATTTTATTATGTTTTATTTTTGTTTCAACTAGCTTACATTTCTAATATTCTGTAATTTCTTCTACCCCTCCTCAAAATTGAACCCTAAATAGCCTAAAATGTAATTCACTTTTTATTTTCAGTAAAGTTTTTTGAACTTAGTAAAACTATAACATACTCTTCATTTTTGTCTCAACCATTTCTTGAACATTAACTTCACATATCTGTATGTTTGCTTTATATGACTAACTAAATGTTCTGTGATTTTTTGGAGCTTTTCTGTCTGGGCCTCTTCTGAAAATACACACCCAATCACAGTCAGACTTTCCCAGTAAACAACAACAAATGAATAAATGGATGAGTGAATAAATAAATAAGTAAATACATTTTAGATCATTTTTAACTAGCATCAACCACTGTTAAACTAGCTGAATGGCATTAGCCGTAAATGATAGCCAACTGGAAGACAACAAAAATCAGTTTTCTTTTAAGAGCAAAGCCCCCTACACACTTAATAGAAAGAGTTCCAAGGCCAGTTTACTTTTGGGACAAAATGAAAGACACTTCAAGTGTTTTGCTGTCGGCCACCTTTTTGGCTAATACTGCTCTTTGTCTTTGGACATACCTCTCAACTGTCCAGATTTTCACAGAATGTCCAGATTTTGACCTCATACTTTTGTTTTTTTCCTCATAATATTTGTGGTTTTCTTGAAAATTATTGGGGTTGATGTTACTAAAAATATTTGAGTTTCAGACTCCGTATCCTTCAGAAAATGCATATCAGTGCAAACTTGCTATTCCAGCAATTTTCTAAGTTTACAAAAGCAATAATTAAAATCTGTTCCTCATTTTGGATCTCTGTCACTCTATTATTTTTGGCTTTGTCCAGATTTTTTGTGCTAAGAGGTTGACAGGTAGACTTTGGGCAATTTGATATTATCTGATTTATTCCACAGAATAATTGTGGCTTCTCAGCAAGATATATCTTCCTGTACTTCTATTTTTCAGCCCCCCCCCCCCACATCCTAATTGATACAATCTCCTGTATGCTAACTAGAACCATTTCTTTACCACAAAAAAAAAAAACAAAGTGAGCCACAATGTGTGACTGCCTAGGCCACAATTGTAATTTGTGTTTGCTGTTCTTGACTGCTTTGTGAAATAGCCTCTGCTGTCTTAACTCATTACAGCTGAGCGCGCCTCCAGGCATTTCTGCAAGCACCTCCTACTGTGCCTCTAGGCGGCAAATATTGCTTGTTCATATTTGCATTATTAGTTTGAAAACCTGCTACATACAAGGTATCAGATTATTTAATCTTGAAGCATACATGATGGCAAACACAATTGTATTGATATTTAACCTCTGTCAATGAGTATTAGTTAGAACTGTAAGGTGATAACTTCATTTTTTAATGGCTGAAGCCACACTCACTGGAAGTTAAAGGTACCTCTCAAAAGAGCAGTACTGGAGGGAATGAGTTAACATAATAATGCAACATGAAACTGGACACATGGATAAAAACATTTAACTATTTCAAAAATGCAAATAATGATTTACATAAAAAGCATACACTCACTGAGACAATCATTTATGCAGAAAATTCTGCAATTAAAACTAGCTCAAGACTGTGACTCCAATTATCATGCAATGGTTTAGTGGTCCTATGTTAACCATTCTTGGAAAGTTATTTATTCTATATTACAAATTTCGGTACACATGAGTTTTAGCAGTGTCACCTTACACATTTGTTTGGGGGTTTATACTCGAAGTTTGAGGACTAACATCGTTGACTTCCTCTGTCATCTCAGCTCTTGCTGATACTGCTTTCTTGGTTTGTCTTGATTCGGCTTCCAGAAATGCATTCTTATTTTTCTGCATTCTGGATATTTATTTGGTGACCATTAGGCAAGCCTGCCACAAAATGAGATAGTATGAAAAATTGAAAGGCAGATTTTAGTAAGGACTGCATAGCCAGTGTTGTCTGTCAATTTCTATGCCTCCTGGATAAGACAGAAATCTTACTTAATCAGCAGCTTATTTCATTGACTAACACTAACGATAAAGCACAGTTACGTAAGTTGAACTTAACCATAACAGTAGATGTTTGGATGTCACTACTGCAGTAGCCTTAGCTATCTGGGTTATATCCTGCCAATGATATAACAGCTGGTCAGCTTCCAAAGCTTCAGGGCACCTTCCATGTGTCCAGACTGTCAAGCAGCTTGAACTGAACTGATTAAAAGACAATTTTGGGTGTGAAACCCTTCAAAACTTTCATGCCAACAGAGAGATGGAGGCTGAGCCCTGAAAGGGTAATGCTATGAATAACAACAACAAAAATAAACAATATCCACACCCTGGCATAAAAAACACACCAAAAAACAAAGGAGGGTGGAAGGAGGGAGTGGCTACTGTAGCAGTGATCAAGCAAACATCTACTGTTATGGTAAGTTCATCTTACACAACTGTACTATGTTCTTCATTTTGATCACTGCTACAGTACCCTTAGTTATATGGGTACATTGCCATAGCTAACTATATTTGGGATAATAAAGGAGAAGGGTCCAGGAACCCCTGGAGAATGGTCCTAGCAAAGCTTGATCTAGATCTAGAGAAGGAATCAAGCTTATAGTGCTTTGTAAAAGTATATACAGAGGACAAAGTAACAGCTTCTAGAATACCACTAGAATCCAAACCTTTCCATAAAAGCCATAGATGAAGCCAAGGCCCTGGTAGAGTTGGCGTTGAACCTGCCTGGAATAGATTTTTGGCAACTATAACAAAAGGTAATAGCCTTAGACAACTATTTGGAAATAGTCTGTTTTCACATAGAATGTCCTTTCTTCTTGCCCTCACAAGAAATGAAGAATTGATCCAAAGATCTGAAAGATTTAGTTCTGTCAAGATAGTATCTGAGTTGCCTGTGGATATTAAAGGTGTGGAGTGTCCTTTCCTCATTTGTAGGTTCAGGAAAGAAAACGAGAAGATGCGTAGTTTGGATTAAAGTAAATGCAGATAGCGCTTTAGGCATAAAAGAAGGATTAGTTCTCAAAGAAACCCTGTCCCTATAGAAAATGAAGTATGGTTGACTCACCATAACAGCTTGCAACTCAGATAACCTTCTTGAAGAAGTCAGAGCAATCAGTAAAACTGTTTTCCATGTTAAGATCCTCAAGTCAGCCAGATTAGCTGGTTCAAATGGAGCAAATGTTAGCTTCTCTTAACACAAAATAATATCCCAAGGAGAGACCACCAGTTTAATTAGAGGCCTCTTAGGCAAAAGCCCCTTCAAGAACATTTTGACATGAGACTCCCTTAAAAGAGGAGGATCCTTGGTCAAACATGCTGAAACGGTCAGTAAATGAACCCTGAAAAAGTAATAAGAAAGGCCATAGGATAGTTACTCACGCAAATATTGTAAAGCCATATAGCAGCTAACCCTGAATGGGTGCTGGTTATGTTGATGGTACCAACTAGAAAACCTTTTGCATGTGCTAATATATGACATTCTGGTAGCAGGCTTTCTTGCCTCTATTAGTACTTGCTACACATTCTCAGAAGACAGGTGCCTAAAAGGAGTTATAATCCCAAGGAGGGGCCACTGGTTTATTTGGAGATTTCTTATAGAAAAGCCCTTTCTAGAACATTTTGACATGAGACTGCCTTGAAAGAGGAGGATCCATGGGCAAACATGCTGAAATGGCCACTAAATGAACCTTGGAAGAGGAATAAGAAAGCCCTATTTACTTACACAAATATTGTAAAACCAGATAGCACCTAGCCCTGAATGGGTGCTGGTTATGTTGATGGTACCAACTAGAAAACCTTTTCCATGTGCTAATATATGATATTCTGGTAGCAGGCTTTCTTGCTTATATTAGTACCTGCTGTACATCCTCAGAAAACAGGTGTCTAAAAGGAATTAAGACTCTATCATCCAGGCAGTCATTTGAAGTTGACTGATGTCAGGGTGTATCAAACATCTCTGTTCTTGAATGAGTAGGTCTGGTCTGTGAGGAGGAAGCTTGTGGTAATTACCCCAGGCCATTTCCAAAAAGAGGGAGAACCATGGTTGTCTTGGTCAGAAGAGTGTCACCACAGTGATCTTGGGGGATTCCTTCTGAATCTTCAGAAGTACCCTGGATATTAGTGGAAACAATGGAAAGGCATTCAGGAACATTATTGCCCAAAGAAAAGAAGAGGCATCTGCTTTTCAGGCCTTCTTGCATGAAGTCATGGAATAGAATCTTGTCAGTTGGTTGTTCAGAGAAGAGGCAAAAAGGTCTACTTAAGGAACTCCCCAAAGATGGATCAAATCTTGGAAGACCCCTGATATAGTCTCCATTCAGGTGGGTCCACTCTGGCCCTCCTCGGCTTGTCTGACACACAATTTTGCTCTGATTGAATGTAGGATGTCTGTACAGTGAGAGTGTTCTTTGAAGCAATACCCCAAGCTATCATGGCTAGTCTGCAAAAGGGGTACAGCCTCATTCACCCTTGCTTGTTGTTGTGCCACATGACTGTGGTGTTGTCTGTAACCACTTGAAGAGGTTCTGCGGACCCAAGATGATTCAGAGAGTTGAGTGCCTTGATCACAGCAAGCATCTCCTTGGTATTTATGTGATTGCATCTTTCGTTGGTGTCCCACAACCCCCTTGCACTTTGACCCCTCCTGAAACTGCTTTCTAAACAAAGTTTAAAGTGACTTTGGCGACAGACTGCTTTGGAATAGGGATGGAAAGGCGGAGACCTGGACAAACCCCACTACTGGGATCTGAAAAGATATAGGGTGTTGGTGGGAAACAAAGAGATTTTACATGCCACCGTATCTTTCTCATGTGGAGTCTTGCCGGGATATCATGAGAATCACAGATACCATGAGACCAAAAATCCTGAGTTATTCCTTCACCAAAGTGTGAGTGGAAAACCTTAGAAATAGATCTAAATAAAGATCTGTTTTCCTGTGGAAGAGAAGCTCTTTGAATTGGGTTATCTAGTTGATATCCCAAGAACACAATCTTATGTGAGGGAGTCAAGAAAGACCTTTGAATGTTCTCTTGGAATTCCAGCTTATGCAAAAGATTTCTCACCCAAGACAGATTCCTGACATTTTGAAAAAGACTGCAAAGATAAGCAAGTCATCTAAATATGGAAAAATGTGGATACCCTGTAGCCTGCAATGAGCTATAATTGGAGCTACACACTTTGTCAACACTCCTGATGGCAATGAGTAGTCCAAAGGGTAAGGAAGACAACTGATAATGTGATCCAGATGCACTAACCCTTAAGAAACGGCTGAAGCATGAATGAATAGGATATGATGATAAGCATCTTTTAAGTCTAGTGTTTGCAAGAAATGTGAAAGAGGAAGAAGTGGTAACAGGTTATGAAGTGACATCATTTTGAATTTGGGCACTGCCACAAGCAGGTTTAGGAAAGAAATATTCAGAGCTGGTCTCCAAGCATTTTCCTTCTTTGGCACTAGCAACATCCTTGAATAAACCCCTTCCCTACATGGGAAGTAGGAGCTGATTCTATCACTCCTTGGGAGAGTATGTGATGAAAAACAGATAGAAACAAAAGACTCTGATCTGCAGGATGAGGAATGACCCCCTGGAAAAGAAGAATTTCCTCCCACTGCCATTTGTAACCCTGATGAATAATTTTCAGAACCCATTTGTCTGAAACAATCGGTTGCCAAACAGAAAAATGGAGATTCACACTTTCTGGAAGAGAAAAGGGTCATGCTGGGAGGGGGTTGCAAGCTATCTTGAACAGTTATTCAGACTTGTTGGACAGTACTTGGTTTTGGGAGGTTTGAGACTTCTTTCTGGAACCCCCTTGCCACTTCTGGAATGTCTGTTTATCTGAATCCTGATGAGACTGTTTACTCTGTTTTTTCCCCAGTATTGGATGAGGAGAAAGAACATCCCTTGGATAATTTTGAATAGGAGGGCTGAAAAATCTTAGAGATTCCCCTTTGCCCTTTCAGCACACTCTTTGATCACCTCTGCAGCAGAGGACCAAACAATAAATCTCTATCCAAGGGAGAATTTAAAATCTCAGTTTTTACATTTTGTGGGAAAATGCAGCCAAGCAAACCTCATTAAATCTGTACTAGTATTATAGCCCTGGAAGAAGTATCAATAGAGTCATACACACACTGCAAACAATTAGCGGTGACCTGTGCAGTAGAAGAAACTAAGTGGTTTAAAGCAGATTTTTTTTCTTCACAAGAAAAAACTGTAGATAAAGCATTCCCCATACTTTTCACAATATGTCAGAAAAAAACTTTAACATATGAGCCTGACAATTTAAAATTCTTAAAATCAAAGCTGCAGAAGTATAAACTTTTTCCCATATGTATCAGTAATTTCCCATCTTTATTAGAAAGAGTATTATTGGAATTAATGAAGTGCTTAGCAGCAGTGGAGTCAACAAAGGCTATAGCTGCTGGTTCAGGTTTGGGAATAGAGTATAACAATTTAAAATACAGAAGAACTTTATACATCTTATCTGCCTTTTTAGTGACAGCTGGCTTAATATCAGGAAAATTGCAGGCAGTAGGACACACATCTTCTAAAGCAGACAGGACAAGAGGAATGGGTTTAGGTTCTGGAAAATCCTTCTGTAACAATGGTGTTTTCTGAGGGACTGAGAAACCTCAGTGTTCTCCACTGAAAACACTGGGACATTTTAGTGATAGTTCCAGAGAAAAAGAACCCCCACACAGAAAGAATCAGAAACTTAGCTCTCCTGTGAGTATGAGTCTGGGGACAAACTGCTGAATCCATCCCTGCATCTTCCTGTTCAGATTCAGAATCTTGAATTTCTTCATGAAAAGAGGTGCCCCTTTCTTTTACTAAAATCTATTCTACAAGAAGGATCAACAGCCGGAATTAAACCCTGAGCCAGTCCCACTAAACTACTCCTATCCAAAGAAAAATGAGGACAACTTGTGCCCGAACTTAATGATCTGATCTTCGTTTTAAATAACTAGGTTACTTTTGCCAAATATTCAAACCTGGAAGTGATTTTCAGGAACCCTATTAGATTTGTGTTTAAGAAAGGGAGCAATATAAAGGAAATTTTTAGAGCAAGACAATAAGAGAACTAAGACATCTAGTAGGGAAAAGGTAGGTACCTTTAAATGTGGAGCTTGCACCCAGTGTCCACACAGTGTCCACACATTTCTAATACTCAATCAGTCTATGTGAAGGAAGTAATAAATTTACACAAACCAAAACATATTTTAATTGTGATAGCTTTGGGGTAATTTACCTCGCACAATGTAAATTTTGTGAAGCATTCTATGTAGGGAAGACTGAACATAAGCTGAAGAAGAGAATATAGGAACATTCTTATGCTATATTCAGGAAATATGAAACTAACACACTTTAAAAGCACACAACAGATTGCAGCCAGGCTTTTTTTTTTACTTTTTTTGTGCTGGAGGAAATTTCAAAAGGCCCTAGGGGGGACTGTGGGGGACTAGGATTGACTACAGAGAAATGTATTGGGAAATTATTTTAGCAGCCAATAGGTATACAAGGTTTAAACTACAATAACATTTGTATTTAGTTTTACATCATATATACATATTTTTATTGTAGGATTTTTTATACTTGCACCTTGTGATGGTATTAGTTTTATAGGTTTTAACATGGGTAGATTATGTAATGTTTCACTCCCCTTTTGCAGTGGTTTACTTTGTACTTTCTCTTTAGAACCTAAACAATGTTTGTTTTAATGATTTTTTTTAATTGTTTAATTGATTTTAGGAGGGTATATAAATGCTTTGATTTGTTATCTACTTGCTATCTGATTAAGTCAGGTAGTTTGGATGAAGACATGGTGAACCAGTTAAAGCATTTATATTATCTGTGTGACTCATTTAATAAATTTTTTGATTTTAAGACTGCTTGTGCAATTTGTGAAGCCCTGAAGTCCTCAGCAGTGCCCACGTTTGTAGGAGTGGTAATTTAATTCTTGGAAACAGCCCATCAACTATTACCCAAAGTAAAAGTAAACTTATCAGCTGGGTTAAATGCTCAGTGATGCATGTCGGTAATGAATAAAACATGACTATACACAGTGAGCTGTGGGTTCATAATTTACTTGATTATTACTGTAATTTTATTTATATCTGGTAAATTTTCAAACATACTTGCTTCTGTAGTGTTGACCTTTGTTACATTTCTGACAGCAAACAATGCTCTCTTGTCAAAAGACAGTATAATTTTACTCATCTTTGGTATGAAAGCTAAAATTACAGAATTAAAAACAGGCCAAGCACTTAAATGACAACCCCACTGGGATGTCAGTCAAGTATGAATCACCCACACCCGTGCAAAGTACCGTGGTATGTCCTAATGTAAATAACCACCAAAACAGAAAGCTCATGGGACAATGAAGTATTGCTGCAAAAAAATTGCAATTATTCTGTTCTTTTCATATTAATGATTTGCCTGAGAGAATCATACCTTGCACTTCTGGAGCACAGGAAAAAGCTTGTTAACAGATCCTTAATCCTCTAAGCCAACTGCCAGACATGCATATATCTATATGCTTGTCATGACCATATTCAGTTCACATGCATTTGTATGTCATGAGGGCCTCATCTGAGTTTCATTTGTTTGTCATTATGCAGACATTTGCATTTATTGCTTGCAGAAAATTTGTGCTCCCTACACTGGAGCAAAACCTAGGATTATAAATTGTTACTAGGCCATCAACCTACGAGTCCCCAATTTCTGCAAAACTGCATACAGTATATTGTCTATGAATCCAAACCACAACCACAGAGTTATAAAGACATAATTACTGAAGTAAAAATAAATGTTTTATAAAAGGCAACTGATAATAGTGACTTGCAGAAATTCAAGCACATCAAGTATATGCAATGTTTTCATGAAGCTGAAAGAAAGTACAAAATGTGTGCACACTATAAAGAAATATGAATGTGAAGTGATCCAGAAGTGATACAACCATGCTACCTAGAGAAACGTAAAATATAAGTTTAATTGGATGAAGTCAGTCTGCACTTTTGAAGTTTCCTCCTTTGTTCAAATTCATCAGTGGCAGTCTGGTGGTGAGTTTTTGCTATCATATGAACTAGATAACGGGAGATGTTGACACTACTGCACAAAATAAATTAATTTTCCTTTCTGATAATTGGGTTTTGGAGATAAGAAGTATCGCCTTCTTTTCTTCCAGATTCATAAGCGCGTTTGATATAGTGACAGAAAGCTTATTGGTAAATTCATCAAGGACCTAACCAAGGCATTTAATTCAGCTAATTGCCCCATTCTCCTGTTTGAACTTGCACACTTAGGAATCAACACAGATTCTTGCAAATGTTTTCTTAATATATCTGAAAGAAAGAATTCAGAATTTAGAGTTAACAGTACTGCATCTAACCCCACTTTTGACATTGCTGGGTTTCCCTCTGATCAGTCTGGGGAGGGTGTCATCCAAAATATTGCCAGCCATCTTGTCAATAACCAGGTTGTCAATATTCATTTGTAGAATGTACACTCTCATCATGTGTACATATTGATTGATTATGTACACTCACCAAGAATGTGCATACATGCCTGCTATCAATGAAGTAGGTCTGACTTCTTTCTTATGTCGTGACTATTTCGTATTGCATAATTTCTAACTCTTAAGTGATGTGATTGTAGGTAGGAATGAGTTTATTAAGTATGCGTCTGGTAAATATTTACAGGCAAACGTGTATGTGTGTGTGTGTGTGTGTGTGTGTGTGTGTGTGTGTGTGTGTGTGTGTGTGTGTGTGTGTGTGTGTGTGTGTGCGCGCACATGCACATGTACGTGTGTGTGTCTGTGTACAAGAGAAGGAAGGAGATTGTTGGCAAGTATGTTGGATGTGTGTGTGAGTGTGTGCCTGTATGTGCTTCTATGCGTGTGTTAAGAGCATGATGGTGAGTGTAGTGGGTACATGTCCATGGTAGGTATTTTTCACAGGTAGGATTTGCTGCTGCTGCTGCTGTTAGTGAGTGTCTCTTGTTGAAGAGAATCTTCAAAAGTATAGAGCGCATGTATGTATGTATGTATGTATGTCTGCTGCTTATGATGAATGAGTGGTCAGCTCTAGACAACTGTGTGTCGACTGAGTGTTAGAAAGCATGCAATATGTATTTTGTTGAGTTTTGAGTAAGGGGTATAAAGCGTTAAGAATTAGTATGCATGGGAACGGGTTGTAATTTATGCTGTTGGTTTAAATAGTCAGGATAATGCTTTTATGATAGTGCATCTGTGGTTTGGAGAGTATATTGTGACACTGTGTTTGGTCAGGAGAATGATGCTGGATAGTGTGTATTTACTGTGGAGTGTATTAAAGGTGTGAGAGATGGCTGTTGTGTGACAGACGTTTGCACAGCCCTGTGTTCTAAATAGTATTTATCCCAATATAAGTGCAATCTCAGAGCTCGTCGTGTAGGTTTTGGTGTAAAGGAATTGGGGGGGGGTTGTCCTCCACATTAGCCATCTGTTTTGTGTGTCTGTATGTTTTATGTTGTTTGGGTGCGTTAGCATTAATTAAGTTTTGAATGGTGTTTGGATTAACTTGTATGTATCTGTGCTTGCTTGTCAGGAAGTTTGCTATGCCGGTGTTTTTTTATCTCGGTGATCCCCATATACTCTATTATCAATATTTAGGACCTAATCCTTTTTGGGACTACTACTGTTTTTCATTTTCATAAATTATCTCTTATAAGAAGCTAGAAGACTGTTGATGTGTTCCTTGCTATTTGAACTCATGCTGGCAGTGTGTTAATGTCTCACAATTAGGTTTTTAAATTTGGATCTGGTTACTGATAACATTTTAATGATCTTAATTAAAGTGTTAGTGGTACAGACCTAGAAGGGCTTTGAATTCTGGATCCTAGAACACCAGGAAGAGAGAGATCATGGTTCATTTTCTTTCCTTCTGGGACAAAGGTGCCATGAACAAGATTAACCATATGTTAGAGGCTTGACCACATTATCTGCACAGAGATTAAAAAAACACGGTGACAAACAGGCATCATTTGGCCTGCCACTTGAAGATATTGCCAGAATCAGCTTTCAGACTTCCTCAGCTGACATGTTCTTGAAACCATATTATGTAATCCAAGCGAAATTTCAGTAGGAGGTTCATTAGTTCTACCGTTTAGAGTAGGAGAGACTTGGGAATGGATTGAAATGGATATTGTCTTAAAACAGTTACTAGCCAAGGAAATACAATATAATTTTCCTTAAATGGGGGACAGCACAATATTGTTTATTGTATTAAATGGCTTGTAGTTTATTGAGGTCCCTTCATAAGTCTTCAGAGCTAGCCATAAATGAGATTGTCTACTTAAGCTGGCTAACTTGTGTTACGAAACAGTAATTTTGCCTTCGTTTCTATGGAGTAATAAGGTATTTCTGATGTCTGCATCACTGGAAAGGTTCTATTTAGTCCAAGCAAGGCCTCTCAGATGAAGGCACTGTTTTAGCTCCTTATTCATCTATGCCTTCTTTATCTGTGCCTTGTGGTTTTACAGGCTATGTGCTCATCTTTTGATATTCCCAAGAATCTCTGTTGACACTGATTGCAGCAGTGTGATCCCCAGATGGATACTGACTGCAGCAGTGTGATCCCCAGATGCATACTGACTGCAGAAGTGTGATCCCCAGATGCATACAGTTGTTCCCACTGCAGCAGTGTGATCCCCAGATGCATACAGTTGTTCCCACTGCAGCAGTGTGATTCACAGATGCATACAGTTCTTCCCACTGCAGCAGTGTGATCCCCAGATGCATACAGTTCCCACTGCAGCAGTGTGATCCCCAGATGCACACAGTTGCTCCCCTTTGATACTGTTAAGCTCCAGCACTAAGACGTAATCCAAGAAGCATCATATCTGACTTTGCTGTCCACTGTCACCCATGATGATGGTATCCCTGGGATATTTTTGCTTCCTTCTACAGGTAAAGCATGTAACTGACTCATTTTTACCCAGATACCTGCCACTGTACAGCATTACATCGACTCATTAATGACCACCTTTCCTTAGTCTTCATTTTTAATCCTGCAGTTTGGTATAAAGCTTTTCTTGCCCTTGATTAAAATCAAGTCCTTTAAACCAAAACCTACATGACGAGCTCTGAGATTGCACTTATATTGGGATAAATCCTATTTAGAACACAGAGCTGTACATAAATGTCTGTCACACAACAGCCAACTCTCACATCTTTAATACACACCACACTAAACACATACTATCCAGCATCATTCTCCTGACTAACACAGTCTCATAATATATTCTCCAGGCCACAGACATACTATCATAACAGCACTGTACTGACCATTCAAACCAGCAGCATAAATTACAACCCATTCCTGTGCATACTTCTTAACGCTTTGCTCCCCTCACTCAAACCGCAATAAAACACATATCGTATGCTCCCTAACACTCAATTGACACACAATAGCCTACAGCGGTCCACTCATTCATCATAACCAGCAGACATGCATACACACACTGCTTACTTTTGAAAACTCTCTTCAATGCAAGTCACTCACTAACAGCAGCAGCAGTAAATCCTATCTGCGAAAAATACCTACCATGGACATGCACCCACTAAACTCACCATCTCACACACACACACACACACACACACACACACACACACACACACACACACACACACACACACACACACACACACTTTGCCTATAAATAATATTTACCAGAGACATACTTAATTAACTCATTCCTACACACAATCACATTACTCAAGAGTAAGAAATTATGCAATAAGAAATAGTTATGACATAAGAAAGAAACCAGACCTACTTCATTGATAACAGGCATGTATGCACATTCTTGGAGAGCGTACATAATCAATCAATATGTACGCACGATGAGAGTGTACATTCAACAAGTGAATATTGAAAAGCTGGTTATTGACAAGATGGCAATATTTGGATGACACCCACCCCAGACTGATCAGAGGAAAACCCAGCAATGTTAAAAGTGGGGTTAGATGCAATACTGCTAACTTTAAATTCTGAATTCTTTCTTTCAGATATATTAAGAAAACATTTGCAAGAATCTGTGTCGATTCCTAAGTGTGCAAGTTCAAACAGGAGAATGGGGCAGTTAGCTGAATTAAATGCCTTGGTTAGGTCCTTGATGAATTTACCAATAAGCTTTCTGTCACTATATCAAACGCATTTATGAATCTGGAAGAAAAGGCGATACTTCTTATCTCCAAAACCCTATTATCAGAAAGGAAAATTAATTTATTTTGTGCAGTAGTGTCAACATCTCCTGTTATCTAGTTCATATGATAGCAAAATCTCACCACCAGACTGCCACTGATGAATTTGAAAAAAAAGGAGGAAACTCTTCAAAAGTGCAGACTGACTTTATCCAGTTATACTTACATTTTAAATTTATATGTACTGTGATGGTGGTGCTGCGGTAGCATTGTCACCTCACAGTAAGACATTGTCCTGTTTGATTCTCAGCTAAAGCGTCTTCTGTGTGGAGACATGCGTGAATGGGCGTACCTTCGTTGAAGGTTGTGCATCAGAGCTGGCAACTTGGCACGTAAAAATCTACTGTCAATCATTAGCGGACTGGAGATCCGCTGTGATGACCCCTAAACAGGAAAACCCGAAAGACACAACAACTTACATGTTAAATTTCTCTAGGAAGCATAGTTGTATCACTTCTGTATCACTTTGCACTTATATTTTTTAACAGAGTACATACATTTTGTACTTGTTTTCAGCTTTATGAATACATTGCATATAACTTAGTGTGGTTGAATTACTGCAAGTCACTATTATCAGTTGCCTTTTATAAAACATTTAATTTTACTTCAGTAATTATGTCTTTATAACTCTGTATGATTGTGGTTGGATTCATAGACAAGTTAAACAATATACTGTATGCACTTGTGCAGAAATTGGCCACTCATAGGCTAGTGGCCTAGTAACAATTCATAGTCCTAAGTTTTGCTACAGTGTAGGGAGCACACATTTTTTGCAATCAATAAATGCAAATGTCTGCATAATGACATACAAATGAAACTGGAAATGAGGACCTAATGATATGCAAATGTCATTACAAATATAGTCACGATTAGCATATAGATATATGCATGTCTGGCGGTTGGCTTAGAGGATTAAGGAGATCTTAACAAGGTGGTTCCTGTGGTCTAGAAGTACAAGGTTTGATTCCCTCAGGCAAATCTTTAAAATGAAAAAACGGAATAATTGCAAATTTTTTGCAGTTGCACTTTATTGACCCATGTGCTTTCAAGTTTTGATGGTTTATTTACTTTAGGACATAGCATAGTACTTTGCGTAGGTGTGGGTGGTGCAAACTTGACTGACATCCGAATGGGATTGTCAGTTAAGTGCTTGGCCTGTTTACGGTTTGTATGTTTAGATTTATTTTGCATAAAAGGTTTAAATTACAATAACATTTGTATTTAGTTTATCGTCATATTTACATATTTTTATAGTAGGATTTTTATACTTGTACCTTGTGATGGTATTAGTTTTATAAGTTTTAACATGTTGGGTAGATTATATAATGTTTCACTCCCCTTTTCCAATGGTGTACTTCACACTTTCTCTTTAAAACCTAAACAATGTTTGTTTTAATGATTTTTCTTAAATGTTTAATTCATTTTAGGAGGGTATATAAATGCTTTGTTTCATTATCTACTTGCTATCTGATGAAGTCTGGTAGTTTGGATGAAAACGTAGTGAACCAGTTAAAGTGTTTATATTTTATCTGTGTGATTCATTTAATACATTTTTGGATTTTAAGACTGCTCATGTGGTTTGTGAAGCCCTGAAGTCCTCAGAAGTGCCTAGTTTTGTATTTATTGGTTGTTTTAGAGTTTTTGTTGCTGATTTTCCTCCTTTTTGTTGTTCTTGGTTGTTTTTGATGGAGGAAACTGAGGATCAGGCTAGTTTCACAGTTGAAGAAATGATTTCAAAAGACAGTATAGGAGAACTGTGTAAAGCTGTGAGAGCTAACTTTGTTGGTCAACTTGCTGATACAATCCTTGAACCGAGGATTCGGGAATATCACTGTGTCTTCAATTTCCTGCAATCAGGAAGTGATGACACGTCATCAAACTAAAGGGCCAGGTTAAGAACAAGTAGTGTAATTTGAGTTTAATATGAGAATGATGGAATTGTAATGGAGACCACATTTCCAGGATGTTTGGGGCTTCCTAATATTTTTTATACTCAAAAATAAGGCAGGGAATGCTTGCTGCTGGTTTTAATAGTTCTGAGGGTTTAGGTAGATAATTTTTAGTGGACACCTATAATACTAGTGTAAATAAGTTACATAATTATATACTGAAGCACAGGATTTTAAATATTTATAACTGCTAGTTAAAAGAATGTATTCACAGGGGTCTGGTACCAAAAGGTCTTAGAGTATACAAATACCCTGACAATGTGTGTGAGGGGTCTGAATTTCACAAAGAGTTGCAACACATTTTTGACTCCTGTGGGTTTGATATTATGAAAGTAATAATCAGACAGAATGAAAGGGATATGGAGGTTTTAATGAAACAAACTGAGACTAATAATGATTTGATTATTAATGATTTATTGTTTACTGCTGATAATGAGAAAGTTGATTATATGCAAATTAAAGAAAGAATTAAAGAGAAATGCATGTTGATAATTAGAAGGAAGTGTAAAAAGCTGGAAGGAAGTGTAAAAAGCCGGAAAGGGATGGAATGAATATGAAAAAAATAACAATTACCCAAGACCTTGGGGATCTAATGAGAATAAGATTCCCTACCACTCCTCCAGTTCTGAATGGGGTGGGGGGGGGCTAACCATAGGGTGGATAGTCAAACACCTAAGATAGGATATACTGACATTCATATGGATTATAATAATGCAGTTCTAAACAACCCTTTAGAATTCTCCTCCTTTACGGAGGTCAGAGAGGTTGCGAAACAGAAATGCAACCTATTACAACCATCAGAGGGGAAGGGGCCCCAGACACAATTGGGTTTAGTTACTGATAGGTATAGTTTTAAGTTGATTGATGTAGGGAATCCTATCACTGTGGAATCGTATCTACAGTAAGATCAGATTGTTAAGGTCGGGTGCAAGTTGTCCTACAATAATTTTAACATTTTTAACTACAGTGGGACAGAAGTTGATACCACATTTTTTAGATTATTTATGAAGGGACTTACATTCATCCTGAGTAGATGGAGTGATATCAGTAGCGTATTCATAGATTTTAAATTATTCATCAGGAAAAGGAACCTTGAATTGTTATTTTCAGATAATTCTGCTACCACTAAGGTAGAGCATACCCTGAAGAAAAGTGTTTATAATCCCCCGCTGCACACACAACTTAGGAATTTTGAGAGGGTTGTTGAGAAGGAACTTAGGGAAACTTTAGGAAACACAAAGATTTATCCCAACCTCTCTTACAATGAAAGGTTATTATTAGATGAGTTTAGGTCTAATTAGAATATGAGGGTTATGAAACCCGATAAAGAGGTGGGATTGCTATTATAGATACTAAGCTACATAGTGGAAAGACAATGGATATGTTAGGTGATGAGGGTAAATATGATAGGATCTCTATTAATGAAATCAATTTAGCATATAATAAAATAGATTTCACCTTTAGGGATATGTTGTTGGAAAGGATGCTAGATATGGACACATATAATTATTTTAGGATTGATAAGCCAATAATCCCTTTCATTTTTGGTATCCCAAAAATCCATAAAGATGTGGAAGATCCCCCTGTCAGACCCATTGTAGCTGCCAATGGTTTTAAGACCTATTCCTTGGCCAAATTTTTAGACTACAAATGAAAGATGGTCTTTTTAGACCAGGAGCGGATTCTAAAAGATTCCTGGGATTTCCTTAAGACTATTATGTCTGAATTATACACCAGTGATCTGAATTTTGTAACTGTGGATATAGTGGAGCTATTCATAATTATGCCTCATGATATAGGCCTAAACTGGTTTGAGGAAGCACTTGTTGAGAAAGGTGGGTTTGAGCATAATTTATTTCTAGTGTGTTTGGAACTGATGGAGTCTGTTTTAAGAAACAACTTTATACATTTTGAGGAGGAGTTTTACAAACAGCTAAGAGGGGTAGTGATGGGAGCATGCTGTGGCCCTTCTTATGCAAACATTGTACTTCATATGTGGAAGCAGAAGTATATATATAATTCACAATATTCACATTGTTGGAATTATTACAGACCGAACATAGATGATATTTGTATATTTTGGAAAGGGACAGATGATAAATTAATGGGGTTTATTGATTATAATAAGTTCTATTAATTTTTTTACGTTTTTCCTATAAGATCTCTAAGGATATTTTAAACTATTTAGATGTTAGTATTTTTAAAGAGCACCACCAACAGGGTTTTAAATTGACTATTTATCAGAAGGACACCTTCTCTAATTCTTATTTGTTTTACACTAGTGCCTACCCTTATAAACAAAAGAGAAACATGGTTAAATGGCATCTAGGATGAACAGGATTTTGGAAAGGAATGTATTTTTTAAAGAATTTGCTTCTAGACAGGAAATACCCTGCGCAGTTAGTAGAGGATGTGATGAACAAAGTAAAGAATGGTAGTGAAGATAGATTTAGTCCTATTTTAAGTAAAGAGAATGTTACATTAAAGTATGTTCGCCATGATAATTACATTGAAACTACGGATGTGAATGATATGGATAGTACGAACAATACTAATTATAAAGGAACTAAAATAACTAAACTAAAATATAGCAGTGATGGCAATTTAATTAAAAGGGTCATTTTAAAGAAATGGGCTACTGTTGCTGAATTTTCAGACCTGGAAGTAATTTCCAGAAATGCTATTAGATTTGTGTTTAAGAAAGGGAGCAATATAAAGAAAATTTTAGAACAAGGCAATAAGAGAATTAAGGCATCTAGTAGGAAAAAGGCAGGTACCTTTAAATGCGGAATTTGTGCCCAGTGTCCACCCATTTCTAATACTCAATCTCAAAACAGCGAATGTTATTTCAGCAACACATAAGCAGTGAAATACCACTAACATGAATGGCCAGATCACTGATTTTTCTTTCCTAGGGAAAAAAATTGGTAGGCTGAACAGACACAACCCACCATCTCAAACATTACAAAGTGGAAGATTTCGCCCCCCCCAACTAAATATACCAACTCTGAGATCGCACTACAGTGGGGTAAAGGGCAATTTCATGGTGAAGGGCAAGTGATTTTTTTCCCCAAGAAAAAAAAAAATTGGTGACTTGGCCATTTGTGTTAGTGGTATTTCACTGTTTATGTGTTGCTGAAATAGCATTCAGTGTTTTGCTGTTTTGGCAACATAATATCGACCCAATCAGTCTGTATGAAGGTAAGGGATGAATTTATACAAGCTAAAACATTTTCTAATTGTGATAGCTTTGGGGTAACTTACCTCACACAATGGGAATGTTGTGAAGCATTCTATGTGGGGAAGACTGAACATAAGCTGAAGAAGAGAATATATAAACATTCTTATGCTATCTCCAGGAAAGATGAAACTAATGCAATTTATAAACACACCATAGATTGTACCTAGGCTTTTTTTTTTTTACTTTCTTTGTGCTGGAGAAAATCTTAAAAGACCCTGGGGTGGGGTGGGGGGGACCATGGGAGATGAGGACTGAATACAGAGAAATTTATTGGCAAATTATTTTAGAGGCAATAGGTTCTCCGGTTCGATCCTCGGCTGGGGTGCCTTCTGTGCGGAGTCTGCATGTCCTCCCTGTGGTCGCGTGGGTTTCCTCCGGGTGCTCCGGTTTCCTCCCACATCCCAAAGACATGCCGCAGGTGGATTGGACACTCTAAATTGTCCCTAGGTGTGCATGTGTGTGTGCCTTCTGTGGAAGGTTGGGCGCCGGGCTGGCAACTCGACACTGTAAAACTTCACTGCCAATTAATGTGCAGACATGGTGATCCGCTGTGGCGACCCCTAACCGGGACAAGCCGAAAGAAGAAGAAGAAGATTTTAGAGGCAATAGGTATCCTTGTCTGAATGAACATGTCTTCATTATCCCAGTGTTGAAACTTAGAGCAGCCAGACTATATAAGGGTGAGCATATATAAACAGTAAATGTCAGTTTTGTTATATGTACACATTTTTTATGATCACATTTATTTATTCATATTAATGGGTTTTATTAAATGTTTTGTAAGTTTGAAGAAGTTCAATGTATTGATTTACATTCTTACAGGCACACATTTTTTATGTAATTTCAGATTTACTTTTTTAGACAAGGTTTTATCTACAATAGCATTTGTATTTAGTTTTATGTCATCTGTATATATTTTTATACTTGCACCATGTGATGGCATTAATTTTATAGGCTTTAACATGTTGGGTAGATTATGTGATGTTTCACTCCCCTTTTTCGGTGGTTTACTTCACACTTTCTCTTTAAAACCTAAACAGTGCTTGTTTTAATGATTTTTCTTAATTGTTTAATTGATTTTAGGAGGGTATATAAGTGCTTTGATTTGTTATCTACTTGTTATCTGATGAAGTCTGGTAGTTTGGACAAAAACACAGTGAACCAGTTAAAGCATTTATATTTTATCCGTGTGATTTGTTTAATGCATTTTTGGATTTTAAGACTAGTCATGTGGTTTGTGAATCCATGAAGTCCTCAGCAGTGCCTATGTTTGTATTTACTGATTGCTCAAGATTGCTCGAGAGTTTTTTGTGCTGAGTTTTCACCTTTTTGGCATTTTAAATTACCACTCCTCAACACAGGGAAGCACTTCCTCATATTTCTACTAAATTATTTTCCTCTATCACTTCAGGACTATTTAAAGAAAAAAAATAATAATCTGCCTTATCTTAATTACTTGAGTTGAAGAAGCACACCACAAAGTTGTAGGTGTGTAAACTTTAAGTTAAGCTAACATGTCTGCATCCCAGCAATGTGTTTCTAATCAAGGATTACAACTATTGCATTGACAAGACTTCTTAAAACTATAAAGAATCCAGTCTGATCCCACAGACAGACAGCAGGGCTCTCAACAGAAAAAAATGTTTCTTCTGAATAAATAAGTTCAGAGAGCAGGAGCTCCTGTATTTTGCATTCTTCAAATTACACGTGTTTCTTAGCATTTCTTCTCACATTTTCTGCAGATGAATGACAGTGGATCCAACAAATCCTATCCCATCAATAATTTGCAGAAGGTGTTTATAACCCCACAAAAAATGGAAGCACTTTATAGGCATTTTTAATTACCAGGCAGCACAATATGAAAGCTGGATTTCCTGGCAAGTTGTTTGATTTCTCAATGATCTGGAAAATTATGAGACTGGTGACAACTCTAGATGGAACTGAAAGTTTAAGATCTAGAACAGTCCTGAGAGATATTCCTCTAGGGCTTGAAAAGCTAAACATAACTTACCCCTTACAGGGTTATGAGTTATACTAAATAGGTTCTGTTTAACCAAGAGCTGTTATAGAAATAATTTGTTTAGAATATTTTCTCTAAGCCATTTCCAAAACATTTATGTCATCAGAGTATGTGTACAAAAAAGGTCATTGTACTCCTGAAGTGGCCATATGAGACTTAAATAAGTCTGATGGGGAACCTTGATCTTATGATCTTAAAGATAAATCCTACCTTTATCTTTATATTCAATCATGTTCCATATACAAACAAATGTAATTGTTTGTGATAGAGGTCCTACACTCTTTCAACAACTGAAGTTGTATTACTGCTCAGGTTAATGAAAACCACAAACAGTTGTAGAAATGATGAGATGCTACACAAACCACCAGGCCAGCTGAGTATGATCCAATTTTGTGGTTCCATTTTAAGTTACCAAAAATACTAACATAATAACCTTTATTGCAGTTGAATGTTAACCACGCTCTTGATCCATGAGTATAAGCAGATATTAAATGCTTCCATATCCTCTGATGTGGTATTAACTGCTCTACTGTTGATAATTATGTATGTCTCCCAACCCAACAGTTCAGTCTTTAGAAAAGTAGAAAATACATAAATAATATATTATGTAATGCTCCAGTTCTGGATTCCATTCCTAGGGTGCAGGTGCCTCCCTTTTTGTCCATTTTAGCTATAGCAAGAAAAATAGTCACAAAGAACTGGAAATGTAAAACTACTCTTTCTTTCACCAAATTTAACAAAAAAAAAAAAAAAAAAGGCTGTGAAAAAGAACTGTCAACTACCAAAATGAGAACTTCAAATATTGCTAAACAGTTTAGATTTTCATCAAAAATTAAGTTATTTACTTGATACATTTTAATAATTTTGTTTTCTATGTTTGATTTTGTTTTGGACATCTGTAAATAGTTATGTTTTTGTTCTATTTATCTTTAAGTAATTTTGTACAATCTTTGTTTTAAAATGAATAAAAAGTTCTTTAAAAAATAAAATAGTAAAAACCATGACTCTTTGAGGTAGTCCAGATGTAATACTTCACCATGAAGAACATTTTTCCCATATCACAACCAGTTGTGATCTCCCTAGTAGCCACTTACCAATCCAATAGCCATGATATGAATTGATGCCATGTAACAAAAGGCCAGTTAAGATCACTTTACAAGGAAGTATGATAAAGACCTGTTACCAGAAAGGAAGTTAAACTGATATATCTGTGGTTAGTAAAGATCAAAATACTGGAGCTGAACACAAAGTTTAAAAAACATAAGCTGCTCAAAAATATTTTGTAATCAAAAGAGAGTAACCACTACTATGTAAACCAGAGCACACCGTATTATAATACAGTTTAGTGCTTTTGTTGTCACATTAATAAATGGGATGAGAACAATCCTTTGCTCACAGATGTGTGTAGATTTCAGAAAATTTACATTTTGAGAACTAGACGTTGTTCCAGTTAATCCGGGGGGGGGGGGGGGCTGAGAAGCACATATTGGATTTAGGGAGTTGATTTGTTAGCTTAGGTTGAATATCTGCAGCCACCCCAGGTTAAATAATTGCATTTCATTCAGAGTTTTCTCAAGATGTATGCTGCAAAACATTAACTTAATTTTAATACATGTTTAAAAAGACAGTTTAATTTATCATGATAAAATCTTGTTTGTAAATATATAAAGGTGCTAAACAACTCTATTGCAATAAAGTGTGCTCATTTTCTCTTGATTCTCAAGCATTTTTTGAGTGGTACTTGGTTTTTAAGCTTGGTGTTTGGCTGTTGTATTTTGAACTTTGGTTCTTAGTTGGTTTCTAGAGTGATTCCTTCACTCCATGTTTTTACAGGAGTTTTTTCCCCATTTCTGCTGAAGACAGCAATATGGAGAAAGTGGGAGGAGAAGGCAATTTGATTTGGCCCAGTTATGGGTAAATCTACTCAGCTTGTTAAAATGCTGACTCAAGTTGCTGACTCATTGCAGTCACAATTAACTGAGGATTGGGGGCGGAGCCTAAATGGCCAACTGGTAACAGCTTTTTTCTTGAGCTCCACATCAGCTACCAAGAACAGGAAAATTATTATTTAAAATTCTATTATCAGCTCCCTAAAAGTTATACAATCTGTTTGAGAATCTATAATCTACTAGATTTTCAACTTTGGAGCTTTGTCTTAAAAAAAATCCTGTCATAATTAATGACTATACAACTGGGCAGAGATGAGCAACTCAAAATCTTCACATGCTGATTCCACACTAAGGAAAGAAATACAGTCTATATCTACTACTCTCCAGGAATTATCTTTAAAAATGGACAGATTTACTGACAAACTTGAAACTTTAAAGATGAACTGTCAACAACAAACTGATGTTCTAAGGAAATCCTCCAGCAGCAACAATCCAAAATTCTGAACATTGAGACTTCACTGAATGATACAGATAAAAGACTTAAGGAAGATGAATTCTACTGTGAGACCATTCTGCAACAAAATAACTGGCTGATAAAGTAGGCAATGTCGAAAACAGAGAGAGGAGAACAAATATTAGAATCTTTGGTCTCCCTAAAAACAGAAAGTAGCAGCAAAAACACAAGTGTATCCACCACGGAAATGACAATGAGAATACTCACAAAGTCCAAATAATGCAACAAGTCCAAATAAAGCAAAAAATATGAAAACTTCTTCTTTATTCCATGAATAAAACCAAGAGGAATGAGCGCTTTCGCGTAGCAATAGTACGCTTCATCAGATTCTATTACAAGCTCTGTTATTTCAGTTTATATAGCTGTACAATATACTTAATTGATGTAATTAAACAATTAACCAACCATTAAATAACTTAGTTTAAAGCGACATCTTTCTTTTGTTACATTGCCATTCAGTTACCTCATTTCTGCAAATAAATCCATTTTAATACATTTTAAAAGCTCTATAGAGTCAAATATTATATGTATGCCTTTCATAAAGGGACCATAACATTACATTAATATATAAACTAAACACATAAAAATTACAATATATATTAACTTAATTACCTTACATTATTTTGGAACAATAAAACCTTAATGAATTAAATAAAACCACATATTGCCTAAATCTTTGTATAATGTGTATTAAAGTGCTCAGTGCAAATCTATATATAATAACTTAATACACATAAATAGCCAACTAATCCTATCTATTAGCTATGGCCATTTAAATATATAAATAAAATATGAATATATATAAAAAATAAATATATATAGAAATATATATAATAACGTATATAATAAAACTGCATTATTTACGATGTTTTAAAACAGGCTTCAAGGGGACATACTAATTTAGACCCGGAGGATAATGTGCTCTCAACCTTAATATCCATTCTAATTCCCTTTGTTCCAACACATTTACAAAGTCACCCCCTCTTTCATTTTTATTTACAATTTGTAAAACTCTAAATTTAAAATGATGACCATTATATTGAATCACATGCTTTGCTAATGCATTGAGTTCATTCTTCTTTTTGATGTCGTATACATGATTGTAAATTCTTTTCTTTAATTCTCTTTTTGTAAGTCATATATAAAATGCAGAACAACATTCACAGGTGGCTAAATAAATAATGTTACATGTATTACAAGATGCAAAAAACCTAGGAGTAAATGAATAGTTCAAAACAGGATTAGTAAATATCTGTACCCCTGTAATGTATTTGCACATATTGCAATTATAGCAAGAAAATGTTCCAAATTTAGTTCTAATATGAGTGACTATTGTTTCCTTTTTGCTATGTGTAGTACATAGCAATCTTTTTAAATTCTTGCTGTTTTGATAAGTAAAACTAGGAGTATGCCCCACTAATTCTAATGTCTTACTATCTATAGTTAATATTTGCCAATGACTACTAATAATTTCTCTAATTACTCTATTGTTATTGGTATAGGTTGTGACAAAATGTATTTTCTCATCATATCTCAAAGTTTGTCTCTTATTTTGAGTAGAGTTCACTCTTACTATCTCTAGTTCATTTGATGTACCTATAGCTCTCTTCACTTGATTCCTAACTTCTTTCACCAGTACCTTATTGTAACCCCTCTGTATAAATAAATTTTCCAACTTATCAGCCTGTAGTATAAAGTCCGAATCCTCTTTGCAGATTCTATTTAACCTACTGAATTGGCTTTTTATGATGCCCTTGAATACATGTCCCGGGTGCATACTATCGTAACTGAGAAGTGTATTCTTCCAACATTCTTTTCTATGTAACGTGGACCTAATCTTACCATCTTTAATATTTAAATTCACATCCAAGAAGTTAACCTCTGCATAAGAGGCTTCCATGGTAAATTTTAAGAAACTAGATGTACTTTCGAGATGACGTAAAAATCTCTCAAATTCTTCCACTGTGCCCTCCCACACAATTAGTATATCATCTACGAACCTAGCATATAAAAGAATCTTCTTGTATGATTCATTTGTGAATAAATGCTCTCTCTCCCAGTGGTTGACCACTAAATTAGCGTATGTATTTGCGCAGGGTGTGCCCATTGCAACACCCCACTTTTGTAAGTATAATTGCCCTAAAAAAGAAAAGGCATTATTGGAGAGGACGAGTTATAATAGTTGACAAATCAATATTACTTTATTACAACAAATTTCAGGATAAAGTTGTAATAATTCTCTTATAGCTTGTATACCTTGTTCATTTGGGATGCACGTGAACAAATTTCATACATCTAGTGTCACCAGTAAATGGGTACCTTGTTGTAAGTCAACCTCGAAATGATCTATTAAATCTAACAGCTGATAAGTGTCCCTTAAAATAGTAGGAATCTTGTTCACTACAGGCCTCAGAGTTTTCTCTAAGAAGATAGATATGTTCTGTGTCACCCATCCATCGCCATCTACAATAGGTCTAATGGGTGGTGGGAGTATATCTTTATGCATTTTGGGCAAGGCTTTTATGGTTGGTATTTGAGGATGTTCAATAACAAAAAAATCATATAATTCCTTATTTATCTGATAGCACATTAACAGGTCATATAACTCATCATTTATTTTTTTCAACATATTCAAAAACTTTTCATTTGTAATCATTGTATATGTATCCGGGTCTCCTAGCATCTGTAACATAGAAAAAATATAATCTTCAGTATTAAATAACACTAAGCCATCTCCTTTGTCTGCAGGTCTAATTGTTATAGAGGACTCATTCATTAATTTCTTCAAAGACAATCTCTCATCGGTGTTCATATTGAAGAACAAACATTTTCTTTTTCCATCAAAAAAATATTTGTAAAAACTAATTTCACATGATTTAATAAAACCTTCTATATGAGTAGGTAAGGGGGGGAAAGGTGCTTTTTTGCTTACAACATAGAAACTCATTATTTTCGTCTGAATCACGCATCTTATTACCATAAAAAAGCAGTTTTAAAGCTAACATACGACCAAACATTCTCAGGTCAATTAATAAACTTTCTAGCTTACTTTCTTGCGATGGTATAAACGTCAAGCCTCTATTTAAGAGGCTAATATCAGATTTAGACAATATAAATGTAGACAAATTAAAAAACAAATTAATTACTGTCTCTGGCGGCGTCTCTGTGGCATGTTCTTCCCTGAGAACTTCTGCTTTCTTCTGTCCCAACTCCTGGATCGTTCTCTTTGTAACAAAGGCTTCCGTATTGCATATGGTAAAAAAGCTGCAGAGGTGGTGCTGTGTTTCGGTATAGCCCCACTGTTCTCAATGCCTGCTTTGTTCCTATCTGCTTCCTGATTCGGCAAAGGTGTGGAAGCAGTTGCCATTCATTCAATAGTATCTGGTGGAGTGACAAAGGCATTATCAGAAATGTTAATAAGTGAATTGTTCCCTTTTGATGTAGGTAGACAAGGAACGCTTTCATTGATGGTGAGCGTAGTGTCTAACTGATTCGTCGTCTTCTCTCCCATTCTGGTTCTAGCATTATCATTATCAAAAACAGAAAGAGAAGATATTATTTCCTTCCTAAATTCCTGGCTGCCTGAATTTTTGGACTTAAAAGAAGGTTTGTCATATGGGGTCGAGAGACCACATAGAGCCATAGGGAAACCTATCCCTCCTTCCCCTAATGCTTTTCCAAGCTCAATAGTTGTGAAGTTCCTATCCTTCTTAGATAAAGAACTCATATTGAAAACAGCTTGGAGAAAAAGTCCCTTGTCTTTCAAAGTAAACCAAAAAAGGTCAGATAATGATTACTCCACAAGAGTCCTAGAAATCAGGAAAAGCTCTTGGCCATTGGTAAGACTATTAAAGCAAAATAAAATTAAGGCACAATTTGTCTATCCAGCCTAAATCAAAATCTACAATCAAAATGAGATGAGATCTTTCAACAGTTTCGATGAATCTGTTTCTTTTATCCAAAACAACAACATCATTACAATCCCAGAAGGCATGGACTGGTCACCATCTACAACCCTTAAAAGATCACCATAGAAAAATAACTGGATGGATGTAAGAAAGAAGAAAATGAAAACTGGAGCTAAAAACACCTGACTTTCTAATTCTCCCAAAGATCAAGCTAAATCATAAATATTTATGGAAACCTAAGGAAGTATGCATCATTACTTTACTTGTCTTGCATAACTCTTCATTTGTTTAACCAGAGAAACTTGCAATCTAAAATTAATATTACTATATTCTTATTAGATACAACTGCTAGTGTTACCAAGGATGTATAGTTAGTTGGATTCTACACACATATGTTTATATTCTTATTAGATACAACTGCTAGTGTTACCTAGGATGTATAGTTACTTGGATCCTACACACATATGTTTATATTTTTATTAGATACAACTGCTAGTGTTACCTAGGATGTATAGTTAGTTGGATCCTGCACACATATGTTTATATTCTTATTAGATACAACTGCTAGTGTTACCTAGGATGTATAGTTAGTTGGATCCTGCACACATATGTTTATATTCTTATTAGATACAACTGCTAGTGTTAGCTAGGATGTATAGTTAGTTGGGTCCTGCACACATATCTGCTAGTGTTACCTAGGATGTATAGTTAGTTGGGTCCTGCACACATATGTTTATATTCTTATTAGATACAACTGCTAGTGTTACCTAGGATGTATAGTTAGTTGGATCCTACGCACATATGTTTATATTCTTATTAGATACAACTGCTGGTATTATCTAGGATCTATAGTTAGTTGGATCCTACACACATATGTTTATATTCTTATTAGATACAACTTCTAGTGTTACCTAGGATGTATAGTTAGTTGGATCCTGCACACATATGTTTATATTCTTATTAGATACAACTGCTAGTGTTACCTAGGATGTATAGTTAGTTGGGTCCTGCACACATATGTTTATGTTCTTATTAGATACAACTGCTAGTGTTACCTAGGATGTATAGTTAGTTGGATCCTACACATATATGTTTATATTCTTATTAGATACAACTGCTAGTGTTACCTAGGATGTATAGTTAGTTGGATCCTGCACACATATGTTTATATTCTTATTAAATACAACTGCTAGTGTTACCTAGGATGTATAGTTAGTTGGATTCTACACAAATATGTTTATATTGTTATTAGATACAACTGCTAGTGTTACCTAGGATGTATAGTTAGTTGGATCCTGCACACATATGTTTATATTCTTATTAGATACAACTGCTGGTATTATCTAGGATGTATAGTTAGTTTGGTCCTGCACACATATGTTTATATTCTTATTAGATACAACTGCTGGTATTATCTAGGATGTATAGTTAGTTGGGTCCTGCACACATATGTTTATATTCTTATTAGATACAATTGCTAGTGTTACCTAGGATGTATAGTTAGTTGGGTCCTGCACACATATGTTTATATTCTTATTAGATACAACTGCTAGTGTTACCTAGGATGTATAGTTAGTTGGGTCCTGCACACATATGTTTATATTCTTACTAGATACAACTGCTAGTGTTACCTAGGATGTATAGTTAGTTGGATCCTACACACATATGTTTATATTCTTATTAGATACAACTGCTGGTATTATCTAGGATCTATAGTTAGTTGGATCCTACACACATATGTTTATATTCTTATTAGATACAACTTCTAGTGTTACCTAGGATGTATAGTTAGTTGGATCCTGCACACATATGTTTATATTCTTATTAGATACAACTGCTAGTGTTACCTAGGATGTATAGTTAGTTGGGTCCTGCACACATATGTTTATCTTCTTATTAGATACAACTGCTAGTGTTACCTAGGATGTATAGTTAGTTGGATCCTACACACATATGTTTATATTCTTATTAGATACAACTGCTAGTGTTACCTAGGATGTATAGTTAGTTGGATCCTACACACATATGTTTATATTCTTATTAGATACAACTGCTGGTATTATCTAGGATGTATAGTTAGTTGGATCCTACACACATATGTTTATATTCTTATTAGATACAACTTCTAGTGTTACCTAGGATGTATAGTTAGTTGGATCCTGCACACATATGTTTATATTTTTATTAGATACAACTGCTAGTGTTACCTAGGATGTATAGTTAGTTGGGTCCTGCACACATATGTTTATATTCTTATTAGATACAACTGCTGGTATTATCTAGGATGTATAGTTAGTTGGATCCTACACACATATGTTTATATTCTTATTAGATACAACTGCTAGTGTTACCTAGGATGTATAGTTAGTTGGATCCTACACACATATGTTTATATTCTTATTAGGTACAACTGCTAGTGTTACCTAGGATGTATAGTTAGTTGGATCCTACACACATTTGTTTATATTGTTATTAGATACAACTGCTAGTGTTACCTAGGATGTATAGTTAGTTGGATCCTACACACATATGTTTATATTCTTATTAGATACAACTACTGGTATTATCTAGGATGTATAGTTAGTTGGGTCCTGCACACATATGTTTATATTTTTATTAGATACAACAGCTGGTATTATCTTGGATGTATAGTTAGTTGGGTCCTGCACACATATGTTTATATTTTTATTAGATATAACAGCTGGTATTATCTAGGATGTATAGTTAGTTGGATCCTGCACACATATGTTTATATTCTTATTAGATACAACTGCTGGTATTATATAGGATGTATAGTTTATGTTTATTTCTTCCTCTAATTGTCTCTTTCTTTTCCTTTTTTTTTTTTTTTAATTAGTGCAGGGAGAGGGGAAAGAGGGAGGGAAATGAGAAAAAAGTTTGAAGGATTAATTTACTGCCTGTTAAATCAGAAACCTGAAATAGATAATATCAGAACTTGATTTTATGTATATATTGTAAAGGACACTTGTTTTTCAAGCATTTTGTCAGTATATGATTTAAACATGACATAATTTCTTTCCCCGATCTTGTTTCCAGCTTAGTGTTTTAACATTCTATACTGCCATTTGTTACTTTCGTGAAACAGTAACCCCGAGCGCTACTTTGAATTAGAGAGCAGTTTCTTTTTATCTGCATCCAAGTCCTCTCGTGGTTGTCTGTAAACTGAGCTTTGTATAGAAATTTGTTTGGGTACTGTATTAGAAGTCCATGGTCAGCTGTGTGAGTGACGCTGATGTGTAACGGAGATCTCCTTTATCTGTGTTGTTGCTTCAGCAGCTTGAAAGTTGTCTGGAATATAAAGTACACAAGACATTTGATTAAATATTAATAATTGGTAGAAATACTAGTTTGTTCTAAATAAAAATAAAATCCCTAGTAACTGATCTCTATAGCAACCAAGGCGGGATTATGTAAATTCTGATGACATCATCGTTGCATTTCAAATCCCATCGAGTATTTTGGAAAGTTAACACGTCAAAAAATAAATAAATTGACTTTCCATAACATGATACTAATAGTTAAACACATCACTACCCTGTTTTATACACAAGCATCTGCATACAATTAAATAAAAGTATTCTATAAATAGTAGGAAGGAAAGAGAAAAAGAACTTTCTGTTGAACAGCTGATCAATTACAATTGTCACAGCTTATAAACACTGATCACTAATGGAAAATATAGCTTAGAAATAAGCAAATACTTCATTATTACCTTTATGGGTTTTTCTAGAAAGGTTTCACCCACTCAAGTAGATTTCTAGTAAAGCGATATTGTTTTTAAGTAACATGACTTCAGTAAGGAGATACTATAGCACACTGTATGGCTAGCTTTTACATGCTCCTAACTGAAGAAATAAACTGTTGGCAAATTATTAGAATATAACATATATACTCAGTTACAACTGGCTCTAAATACATCTAAACTGTTCCTGTTAAAGTTTACCCAGTGAGTTAAATAGTAAAGTTAAAGTTTACCCAGTGAGTTAAATAGTAAGTACCACCATAGGGAGTGTATAAAACCACTTCCTAGTACCATGATTTCAAATTTGGGCTCAGGTTCTTTTAGATTTGATTTGGGGTGTCTGCTCCATCTGGTGCAGCTTTGCTGTATCTTATAGTGTTGTTATTGGGGAGATGTACAATATAGCTGTTATAAAGACTGGCTCAAGTGGCACACATACCTAAGTTATTAATCATTTTTCTATTTTACTATCCTTAGTGCTGTTATAAATAATTGCCACCCTGTAGTTTGGAATATAAATTAGTTGAGCTAATTTCAAAATGTTAGAGTCCTAGAAGATTACCAATGTCGAAATGGCACCTTGTTCTCATACACAATAGTGGTGAAAAAGAGTGGTGGATAGATATTTAGCTAGATGAGTGGCTTCTAGAACTCTTTTAACATTTATTGAAGCTGGAGTTAAATGAAAATAAGTCTGACTTATTATTTACACACAACAAAGTTCATAATAATAGACTCTAATATACTCATCAGAACCTGAGATGTGTTATAAGAGATTGACTGTTAATACAGCAATAAATAATTGAACAACACATTAAGATGGCGAGTTTTCCTTTAATTCCATTCCCAAACTTTTTTTAAATACACTGCCTGTCTTTATTATTGACAAAAAAATTACAGGGAATGCAAATCAACATATATGTGTGTAATGATATGTAGACATATGTGTGTGCTTGTGTGTGTAGGGGTACATATGAATATGTACATATGGGTCTACTTTAAAAAACCGACACGCCAGTTCGCCGACACACAAACCACCGAGACCAGATAACCGACAACACACAAAACCAACAACGCAAAACACCGAACACCATTACACCGACACACCGAACGTAAACAACACATTACACTACATAGCATAGCCACTAGCCCTAACCCAAACCCTAACCCTAAGGTCCGATGCTATCGCACACTCACCCTACCTGCACCCTAACCCTAACTCACTTAACCCACCCCTAACCCCAAGGTCCGACACTATCGCACACTTCACCTACCTGCACCCTAACCCTAACTCACTTAACCCACCCAAAAACATAAAGCCCGTCACTATCGCACACTCACCCGACCCGCACTCAAAACCTAACTCACTTAACCCGTCCCTAAACTACAGTCCCTCACTAACACACACTCACCTTTCCCACACCCTAACCCAAAATCCCACAATATCGCACACTTACCTGACCGCTCCTAACTCCGTCACTGTCGCACACTTACCGAGTCACGCTCACACATTACCCTTGTCGGTCTTTCCACTGTCGGCAAATCACCCTTTCGGTAAACTTACCTGTCGGTCATTTGGTCTTCGTCTTCCGCGTGTCGGGGAATCGTCGGTTCGGTCAACTAAAGGGGACCGTACATATATATATACATATATATATATATATATATATATATATATATATATATATATATATATATATAGATATGCGTACATATAAATGACAGTAACTACGATGTTGAGAATAAAAGTTTATACATAGACAGAGTAATATTGTGGCTAATTATATCACTAGGTCTGACTTTGGTAAAAGACTGAAGATCAAATATGTAGTAACGGAGATTCATTGTGCAGGGCTCAAATGTTCAACTTAATGCTTTAGAAATATAATGACAAATGCTAAAAAGGAAGTTAAAGGGAAATAGAAGGTGGGAATAAATAAAGGGGAAAGGAGTATATATATATATATATATATATATATATATATATATATATATATATACATCATATATATATATACATATATATAAACTCTAGACAGTAGTGAAACTTGCTGTAATAGAAGATGTGATATTTAAACTTTATGGAAGTACAGATTTCTCTGTGCCTAACCAGATATATACCTATACATAATTTGTTAGAAAGCAAATTGATGTTTATTAATTAATGTTGGAGTCTCTCCATGGTTATCTGAACTTATTGAGTTTGAGATAGACAGGAAATGCTTGAGCAGTATCTCCTCCTATAACCATCACCATTTGTAAATGTAAAATTTAATTCCATATGTCCTTGCTCATGATTATGCTATTGTAATACTGTTACTAGCTGGTAGCAGTAGGGAAATATGGGAAATTACTATATAGAGGAGTATCAATCATATAATACCTCATAGTAGGGGAAATGCTTTAGTAATTAATTACATATAATATCTTCTACTATAAATACTTAAGTGCTGATCTACTAATTTACTGATTCATTCTGGTTAACACTGTTATTGTTTATCCATCTTTAAATTACTGGAATTATTTACATAGTCAGATGCTCTTTGAGCCATTTAATAGATAATTCTACTTATACATGATCATTATCAAAATATTATTTCTCTGATCCTATAATTATTCTTATAGAAGTGAAGATATATATACTTCAATTGAGCAAAGGTTTATTAGTAAAATTAATTGCACTGTTTATAATCAAACTGTATATTATGCTAATATATTGTTCTCTCATACCAATTAATATATAGACTTTCATATAACACATGCTCTGGAGCGTCAAGTTGGGTAAACTTGTTTCAAAATTCTGGAAGTGATGATTAATCTGACTGGATATTTTTATTCTGTCAGATTAGGAATGTTTTACATTCCATGTCAGTTAATGGATTTACTGTTCATCAAAAGTTTAGTTTTAAATGTTTTTTCTTTTTTTAGGCCTCAGACAGTTATTAAATTATATTTTATATTGGGAATCAGCACCTTGTCATCAAAATATAATCTTTCCAAGAAGGGTACGCAAGTTTTAAATATCATGATTGTTTGCTTTCACATTTTACTAATACTCTAAACCTTTAAACAAAAAAGATGGACTTGACTTTTCTTTCCTTAAACATTAATGGTGTAAATAGTCCAGGGAAAAGACTCAACCTATTAAAATACTTGAAATTAAATAATGCACAAGTAATATTTTTACAAGAAACCCATTTCAAAATAAATGATAGCTTTAGCTGGAACCCAAATGAATACCTAAGATTATCCAACTCCTCATACACTAAAAAAAAAACAGAGGTGTTCTAACATTATGGAAAAAAATCATTATCTCCCCTCAAATCTTATATAATTATGAAGATAAAGAAGGACTTCTGACAATAACAATAATAAAATTTAGAAACAGAATTTGGACACTGGTCAATGCCTATTGGTTTCCGGGAATTGGGGTAACAGCAATAAAAAAACACTTAGAACTCATCACTAACAATTCTAAGGGTAGCCTGATTTTAGGGGGTGATTTCAACTGTTTACTAAATGACTCAGAAACTACTAACAAGAGACCTTTCCGTATTACTCCTATAGGGAAAACTCTCAAAAAATGGGCAGATAACTTACAGCTATATGATTTATTTTATCTCAGAAATGATAATTCATTAGAATTTTCCCACTGTGATTTTAGATATAGGACTCAAACAAGAATTAATAAAATATTTATATCCCAAGACCTAAAAACAAAAATATCACACTTTACAATAGTCCCGTGCCCTATGTCTGATCACAATCCACTTATTTTTAATCTTCAAACAGATTTTAAAAAACTGTCTCTCACTAAAAGAATACCAGCTTATATTACTAAATTGAAACAGTTTAAACCTTGGCTTGATACAGAGATAGAATTTTTCTTAGATACAAATCTAACCAGTGAAGTAAATGTAGTAATTCTTTGGGATTCATTGAAAGCTTATCTATATGGCAAAATTATGGCATGGTTTAATAATAAAATGAAGGAATGGGAGTCTGAACTATCTAATATACAAAAACAAATTATATTAATTAATAAAGATAATACTAAAATCACTTCACACAAGAAAAAGGAAATTGACTCCTTAAACAAGAAATATAATGATATTTTAACTCATAAAACCAACTTGTCCCTAGAAAATTAAAACTAAATTCTTTCTCTGCATCTCCAAAATATATGCGTAATCTAACACTGAGAGTGAAAAGAAACTCCATTAAAAACAATATTGTAAATGTAGTCCATGAAGGGAGAAATAATAAAAAAGTTTCTGATATTAGTGATATCTTAGATGCCTTTAAGTATCACTTTTCAGAACAATACAAAAACAATGACTCTCAACATGAATTCACAGACCACAGTCTAGACTAACCGGAATTTAAAGGTCTACCAGAGAGTTTGATTAATGAGATCCAGAAACAAATCTCTGTAAAGGAAATTAATGAAAAAAATTAAAGAAAGCAAAAACAATAAATCACCGGGCATAGATGGTATTATTAATAAAATATATAAGCTTTTACCATACTTCGCTATATCACTCTTACACAAAGTCACGAATGAATTTTATTTACAAGGTATAATTCCACCCTCGTGGAAATACTCATTAATTACTCCCATACTAAAAGAAAATAAAGATTCTCATATGTGTAAATCATATAGACCAATTTCTCTGATTAATAATGATTATAAATTATTAATGTCTATTCTAGTTAACAGATTTAAGAAATTGTTAACCCATCTCATCTCAGAAGATCAAACGGGGTTTATTTATAATAGACATACTCAAGATAATATTCAAAGAATTATAACTACCATAGATATCTTAAATAGGGATAACCAAGAGGCTCTTATAATCACTCTTGATATTGAGAAGGCCTTTGATTTATTAAACTGGAAATATCTTTTTAAAATTCTTGAATCATACAAATTCCCTACTCAATTTATTACTTTTATAAAAAATGTTTATTATAACAATTTAGCATATGTAAAATTAGGCCCATTTATGTCAGAACCTATCAAAATTACTAAAGGTACTAAACAGGGATGCCCAATGTCTCCGATTTTATTCGCTTTAGCAATAGAACCCCTTTTTTGGCAATTCAATTTGATCCAGAAATTATAGGCCTAAATATAAATAATCATTTTAATTCCAAAATAATGTTATTTGCAGATGATATCTTACTTACTTTAATAAACTCTGAAGAATCCTTACAGGAATTAGATTTACTAGTCAAAAATGTTACTATATTTCTGGCCTAAAATCAGTAGTTCTAAATCTAACCATATGCTTCTAAATAAAAAAAAAATCTTAATGATAATACTAATTTGACTACTAATGAAATAATTGGGAAGCAAGTTTCCTCACTGAAGTACCTAGGGATTGACCTATGTGAAAATATTGACCTAACTTTAAACACAAACTATTAAAACATTATAAACACATCAAAAATTTTCACAGAGAAATGGAATAAATTACATCTAAAATTTGAAGATAGATTACAATTAATTAAAATGATCGTATTGCCAAAAATAAATTACATAGCTCTTTCTATCTCTGTATTACCCATTATAAATATTTTAAAAGAAATAGACAAAACTTTATTAAAATTTTTATGGTATCCTAAAAAGCATAGGATAGCTCTAACTAATCATATTAGACCATGGGAACCTGCAGGAATACATTTCCCAGATTTAGAATCCTACATTAAAGCCTGTAACCTCAAAACAATATTAAATTGGATAGACCCCAAATATTCTTCAGCTTGGAAATCGTTACATACAAGTATTATCTTAAATGAAAATAAACTAATAAAAAAATTGCAATTAACCAAATTAACTAACAAACTTTGGTATGTACTCTTTATCAATATACAATATAATACTATTAAATTTACTAATCTAGATTATTTAAATCATATCTATAAAACCTTTAGAAGTTTCGTAAATAACAATATTGACATTAAACTATGGATCCAGCTTCTATTCCCCTTTAAAACTACTATTATTTTTGATAATATTAGTTTGGATACACTCAGCTGCTGGGAAAGAAAAAAATGACATGCTAGTATAATTGCACAAAGAACCTAGTTGCACTAGATGCACAACATTTGATCAAAGAGTATGATCTACCATCATCAGATTGGCTAGTTCTCAATGGTCTACTTCCATTCACTACAGATTTGTGCAGAACAATACAGAGTTCTTCCTATAGCTCATCAACCAAATGTATAATTCTTATGCATGAAACACTGCATGGTGAATTTAATTGGAAAAACTTAATCTCAAAAATTTATAAAATTATTACTTATAAAACTACTCCTAATCAGAAATTTTAGGATTTTGTTACTAGAGATTGTACATTGTCCCCATCTCCTATAAATAAATCAAAAATGTTACACTCTCTTAAATTAACCTCTAATTTACAAATATGGAATATTTTTTCCTGTAAATTTTTGCATAGAGGTTTTTACACTCCTAATAAAATTGCTAAATTTAACTCCTCTGAACAGGTGATATGTTGGCGATGCTCTCTAGAATGTAAGGTCGATTGGTCTTACATCTTTTATGATTGTTCTCACATTAAGAAATTTTGGAATGATATTGAAAATTTTCTCCAAGCCATCTTTACTGATTCTTTTATACTATCAAAACCATCTGTTGTATTGAATAACAAAAATAAATATCTTCTTTGGACAATTCTAGCAGTAGCCAAAAAATGTATTACAAGAAGATGGAAGTTTTCCTTCATTCCAACCTTACAAGACTTCATGACTCTTTTGGTTGAAGTAGCATCAATGGAAATAAAAGTTAAAGAATCAAGAATATACCCAAGGAAATAGACTAACAACCCTTGGACAAAAGTTCTATCTCTTATTCAGTTATTGAATTCAGATATGTCCATCTAATTAGTCATATTGAAAGTATGAATGAATGAATATTGTACCCTACTTTACAGTTTATATAATTTGTTGTTCCCTTTATTTTCCTTCTTTTTTTTCTTTTTTTTTATTACACTGCTTGAGGCCTTTGTAAAATTTGGACATAGTTTTATCATAATTTGTTGTTCAAATGATTGTTATTGAAAAATCAATAAAAAAACAAACAAAAAAAAACCAATTAACTGAGGATTATAGTGGATGCAGATTCAAAGTGGTCTTTAATAGCGAAAATGAGTCACAGACGCCTCGGCGGTTTCGTGTTTTAGAAGCCCGCGCAGAGCACTCAAACAGTAACATTTCATTTGGTGAGGGTACATCCCTCAGTCCTGCTTATTCTCACAATGGGTGATATGGTAATACCATAAAGGATACAACTGTAGATAACATACATAACAGGACTGGGCTACCATGCACAAATGAATGGTTTAAATAGCAAATGAAAAGCAGGCATGATGGAGGGTGATTGTTTTAATAGCCTGTTATGGAAATCTGAGGAAACAAAATTATTAAGTACTGTAATGTACAAATGATAATTTTTGAGAAAATTCATCAAGGTTAATTGTGTTTCTAAAGTACTAAGACCAAAGAAGTACATGAATGGGCTGGTTGTGAGGTTGACCATACATTGTGAACTTTTGGAGGTTTGTGATAAGCAGGGCTGTGAGCTCATGGCCAGTTTTATTAGAGAAAGCTACAGATTGATTGAGTCTTTAGCTGATGAAATATTGAGCTTGTATAACAAAATTACTTTGTATCTTTGGTTTGAAACACATCCTGATATGATTCTAAGATTTTTTTTCTCAAAGTTGAAGTACATTGTAGCAATATAAAGGCTAGAAAACAGAATAATTTGGAACGTGGCCGTATTGAATATGAGTAACAGACGGCTTATCCTTTAGCCATAGACATAGTGTTTTTTATATAAGAAGGTGGTGTTGCCCAAGCAGCCTAGGCCTGCAGATAGGCTAATGAGAATCCTTCATCACCTGTTGACTCTTTGGAGTTCCCACTGTTAAGGTGTTCTTAGTGCTTGGCCCATCAATGACACATGCAAAAGGACTCCAGCCAACAGCAGAATAGAGTGGAACACCCAATATGACTGAATTATATCTCAAAGATATCATGTTCAAAGTGTGGGGGGAGGATGAGGTTGTAGTTTGAGACAAGGTTGATAAATGCTTGGGGGGATACACAGCTTATTTTGAATACTTGTTTAAAATTTTGTAAATCTTGAAAAGATGTCACTAAAGGTTCTTCATATGGCTCAGATACTGTCATTTCAGCAATTAATAACCTCAACATTTTTAATTCGATCCATTTACAGATTTCTGAACATTTGATAGACATTTTGGAAAAGTTTTTACATTTGTACTGGCAAGGTATATGAACAATGTAGATACTTTAATTGGACTCCATGCCCTCATTAGGAACTTTAAGTTTAGTTTGTTTGATACAAGTTCTAATACAGATGTTGCTGTAGGATAAGGCCTCACTGTTCAATACCTCAGTGTAACCAGCCTTAAAGCTGTTTGAAAAAAATGTTTGAAGGTGACAGAAGGAAAATGATGACTTTAAAGCAATCCTACCCTTGGTATAATTTGTCCCAGGATGAGAGGAAATTATTAAATGTATTACCATGGGGCTGTACAGTCTGGTTTATGAAATTTAAGTCTCTTGTAAAGCTATTGATTTGTGTTTATATGACTTGCTGTTATAACAAATTATTTCACCATCAATCCTGTTCTGTCTGTCATGTTTGGTATACAGAAATTGCATGACATTTCCAAACCACCAGTTTGTCTGACTGTATCTGTGGGTGATACAAAAACCCAACCATTAGCAATTTATACTGAAAAAAATGTTAAAAAGTTTTTTTTATCAGGCATTCACATACATGATGAAAAATTCATGTTACTTTTTATGCAGTTTGAAGTGGAATTTTATGAAGATGACTGGATGTTGGTCAGTATCAATGTGATTTATTTATTGTCTGTAACTCTACACCACACCACACATCTGGAATGGTTTCAACCACTTCTAATGTGACAGTCTAGCAGATGTTGTTATTAGATTACTAATTGAATTTATGAAATTTGTGTTGCACAGTAGTTATATTTTTTGAAGAGGACTTCTTTCATTAGAAGAGTGGTGCTTTTATGGGGGAAGTATGTGCCCCACGTATTCCAATCTGTTAATGTGGTATCAGGAACAGAAATATGTAATTTACCTCAGATTTGCAGACAAGTGGAATATATATTTTGGTTTCATTGAAGACATTTGTATACTTTGGAAGGTATAGAAAATTAACTGACGAGTTTATCAGCTACATTTGAATCTACCACATCTTTTTTAAGATTCACTTTAATTATTCAACATATATGTTTCATTATTTGGATGTGGTTACTGAAAAAATTAGTTGCAATATTTATAAGAAGAGCACTTTTTCCAATTCTGCATTACACAACTAGCTACCCTATATGACAAAAATAAAATTTAGTAAAGAACCTGATAGTGGAGATGGCTAGAATTATATCAAAAGATGACAAATTAGGCAACAAACTGGGTAGTGAATATGTTTATCCATGGAGAATATCAATTATATTTATAACTGCAAAGTGAGGACAAGATCAAAGAAGGTAGTCACACTAAGTTTACACCCCAGATGAGTTCAGGCAATATGGAAATTAAAAAAAAAACAGCCTAGATGGCATAAAGAGTTAATGACAAATCTATGATTGTAAGATTTAATGTGGATTCAGGTAGCATTAAGTAAATTATTTAAAAAAATGACTTTGCTTTTATAATTTGATGGCTTACATAGTTAACTGGGAGATAAGCCATCTTTTGTTTTTAAATATCAAAGAAGGGCTGAGAAAAACTGGGGTAAAGCGTTGAAAAATAATGCAAGGGCTTTAAAAGGGAATGATAAATGTGGTCACTGAAGACAAGGTAATTTTATTTATGAAGGAAAAGAAACAGAAGTGACAAGCTATTTTAAAAGTGGACACTCACAAAGGTTTGTGAATAGGAAATGCTGCTGTTCCATGTACTGTCATGTACTTTGTGATGTAAGTGGGATCATAACCAATGTGCTCACACAGCAAGTAGACAGTTTTATGATTTATGTACATATCATACTCTTAACATTGTAACACAGGGCCATCTTGCTGTTAACTGCAGGCACTGTGGCTATCTTAATGCATGCAGCCACCTTTATGGTGAGTCTGAATATATTAACCTCCCCATATGTTGATAATGTGATGGATGCTGAATATCTTCAAGAGCCTTGGCTGATGACGTTCATATGGAACACACAGAGCATGGCCAGACTCTAGTATAATGCCACACAAGCACAAACCTGTTGTATTATGAGTTGGCATGCACAAAGGACACTTCCACAGTCTTGATATACCTAGAGATCATTCCAATATGACCCTGGCATATCATATGGTATGTAACATACTGCTGAGGAAATAGGCCGGGCAGCCTCATGTTACTAGTATTTTCAGTCCATACTCATATGGCACAGAAGTCACATTAACACCATCATCTGCTAAGAGTGAGGTGGAACAGCAGATGGGACTTCATAATATCTTCTTTAAGACAATTAAGGCAGCATAGCTGAAGGGGGGGGGGTCTAGTCCAGAGCTAGAGGACCTAACAAGCATACAGTAATTTATTCAGCATTTGTTTACCAGGAAGGTCTAACTGGGCCAGACCCCAATTTCAGTGGATGCCTGGGGAGAAATGCTCCAGATGCATATCTTTGGAATGTGGGAGGAAACCGCAGCACCAGGAGGAAACCCATGCGAATGTAAGGCAAAAATGCAAACTCTGCACAGAAGGTACTCCAGCTGAGAATCGAATCAAAGAACCTCTACCTCTGCAGCACTGTGCCACTCATAGTGATAGTGCAGGGTCACACAACACCTGCAGTATAAATATCAGGCTACTCTGGTCAGTGCATCAGAAATTCTCACATATATAACAAAAGAGGGAAGAAGCAGTGGGTCAAAATTCTCTCCATTTGCAAGGATGCTAGACAAAAATGGAAACATGGCAGTCAACACATACAATGGGTGGGGCAAGCTGCAATGGGTGGGGCAAGCTGTTTCACAGGAGCTGGAAACATGTACTCTATATTAGGGACAATTTCTTCAAGTTGCCACTACATTACAGTGACTTGAGGCCACTCTTCTGACTGGTTGCACTAAGTCTGGGGTCCCCTCTGGAAGCGATGGTGTGTGAATGAGGAGCCATTAACTGGAAAAAATTCACTTGTGAGTTATCCTGCCAGGGCAGACTGGGTATTGTCACTGTCTGGGGGGGGGGGGCAGACTGTCATGCACTTCAAGACAGAGGCTAGGACTGTGTACTCTGTGATGGATACCGACAAAGTCACGCTAAGTTCTTCCCTTATATCAACCTCAGACAACACTGCCACTGTGAGCAATGGTGTGGTGATAGCCCTGGCAACCCTTTGCAAGTAGATGGGCATCAGAGCCAGATCATGTTCAAATGGGGTCCTAGACAGGGTAATAGAATGGGCCATCTAGAGCAGCCCCTTCTGCAGCATCCCCCACCCCCGGCAGCAGGCCCCTCCCCAGCCATTTCAGTGTTCCAGTGTGCATACTGTTTTCTTATTTACTTCTACAGTGATTACAGATATTGAAATAAAATAGCACAAACACTGACTGCCATTTGCTAAAGAAACAATACAGTCTCACAATGCAAACAGACTTAGCATGAGCATTAAACTTATCTGCCCTTGAATATCACATTCATTGAAATGGCATGTAAACCCACATTCAAAGAAAATACATCTGGCCAGTGAAGGATTAAGTTTACCTTTAGGCTGTTTTCAAACCTTAGGCTTCTTGCACAAAGTGTTAGGGCCATGCTAACATGTATGTGTGCTTTGATTCACATGCATGATTGTATTAAATTATATTCCTTGCATAGTACAGCACCACTTGTTAGAATCTGTTTTAAATATGTTGTTTTGAACATTCTTTTAGTAAGCAATGAAACAAAATGTATGAATCAATAATGACAAAACTACCCATTTCGGAAAATTTCAACCATAAAAGGTCACTCAAACTTCTGTCATTACAATCCATCAATATCAGTCAGTAAGCACAATCTTTGCAGAAGCAAAAAATCATACTAATAATTCCACATTAAAGAGATCTGTAGTTAATGAAGTGGTTGCTACTGGCAAACAACTTTACATTTCAGTGTTTCATCTACAAATTCAGTGCCTGCTTCCCTTGAAGAATTAATTGCCAATGTTACATTAAAAAAAATTAGTAAGCTGGTAATATTGCAATAGGGAATGCCTGACAAACTGACAACAAGTTCATGGTTATTAGGCATCTCATACAAAGGAAGACACACTCAGGAGTGCAGAATGCTCATCTCCCTTAAAATGCACCAAATAATCAGCAGTCGAAAGGGCACTGAAAATGCACCAAATAATCAGCAGTCAAAGGGGCACTGAAAATGCACCAAATAATCAGCGGTTGAAAGGGCACTGCGGCATCAGCACTCCATCTACATGGTGTGGGAGAAGAATTCACAGGCTCCTGCACCAAAGGCAATTATGCTAATAACTCACTGCATTCAAATTCTTCAGTACAAACAGTAACTGCCATTTGCTAAACAAAACAGTTGCTCATTGAAAACAGACTTAGCATGAGCAACAGTAAACTTCTCTTCTTTTGAAACTTACAGTTCCATGAAAATGCAATGAAACTCATAATTCCCTGACAATGTACTGAAACTCAAACTCACAATTCCATCAGCAGTCTGGTAGTTGGTGCAGAGGATTCAGGCTCTTGTCTTCATTGAAACTCAAAATTCCTTTAGCAATCTGGTAGTTGGTGTAGATGATTCAGGCTATTCTCTCCTGTAAACAATTTACAGGGTCAAGCCTGATCAAGTTAATTGACTAACCTGCTCCCCCCCCCCCCCAGCTAGGGCATTGCATACCATACCTCCATACCTCTCAACCTCTTAACACAAGAAATCTGGAGAAAGCTTAAAATAGATGATGGGCAAAGGCTCATGTATAGGGACAGATTTTAAATATTGCTCTTACAGACTTAGGACGTTGCTAGAATAACAGCATTTGTCTTATTTAGTTATTTCATTCCTCAGCGATTTGCCAGAAAACCACAAATTTTATGAGTAATAGGCTAAAAATATGAGGCAAGAATCTAGACATTCTGCAAAAAGCTAGACAGTTGAGAGGTATACATACCTCTCATCTTTTTAGTGCAAGAAATCTGGACAAAGCCTAAAATAACGGGAACACAATGACACAAAAATAGGGACAGATTTTAAATATTGCTCTTTTTAACTTAGAGAATTGCTAGAATAACAGGATTTGTGTTAGCATGTATTTTCTGAAGGATATGAAGTCTGAAACTCATATATATAGATGTCATTATTTATTGACTTTAATCCATCACGATTTGCCAGAAAACCACAAATTTTATGAGAAACAGACCAAAACTATGAGGCTCAATCTGGACAGCTGAGAGGTATGTTAAATACACACACACACACACACACACACACACACACACACACACACACACACACACACACACACACACACACACACACACACACACCTACCTTCTCTCTGCTCTCACATAGCAACACACATACACACAAACACACACACACACACACACACACACACACACACACACACACCTTCTCTCTCATATAGCAGCAAAAGGCTAGTTTAAATTACACACACACACACACACACACACACACACACACACACACACACACACACACACACACACACACACACACACACACACACACACACACACCATCTGTCTTATACAGCAACACACACATATTTTATCTCTCATATGAACAGAACGGCTAGTTTAAATTACATACACATGCATGCACACACTTTCTCTTTCATACAGAAGCAAATGGAACAACTAGTTTAAATTATATACACATACATAAATACTTTCTCACTCATACAGAAACAAATAGAACAATTAGTTTAAATTGCACACATACACACTTTTCTCTCTGTCATATAGAAACAAACAAAATCGCTAGTTTAAATTACACACACATGCACTTACCTTCTCTCTCAATGGAACAGCTTGTTTAAATTCTGTGCACAAGTGTGGAATGTGTTTACATCCATATTGGCTAGCATGCATGGGTTGCAATGCACACATGGTACTCCTTGAAGGGGAAGATGCTGCCACCACAGTGTTAGAAAGTATTTTGTTTTAATATTCCTAATTAATTAGGAAGTTAATGTTGAAGCCTCCTGGCCAGAGTAGGCCCTGGATGACTGCCTATGTTACCTAGTGCTAGATTTGGCTCTAATGGGCATGGAAGCAGCAGTACCAACACAGAACTCATAAGACCAATCAGTGCTGTAGTTCTGTGATCCAAGATGGTTGACATCCCAACAAATGCCACACAATGTAGGAATCATCTACATTTTGATCAGGTTGTAGCAAAATATGCCTGGGTGATAACCTACCAGATCTGGTGCTTGATGTATAGTACTACATGCATGCCTGAGGTGCAGCCCTGACATGTGACAAAATCAGGCACCCCTTTGAAGCTGTGCATTGGTGGATATACCCACAACAGATGTATTAACTCTGGGCTGTTTTCAAAATCATAGGCCCCTTGAACATGAAACATACACATGCTCTTTGATACACCGTCCTGACTGTATTACATTATATTCCTTGTACAATATAGTACAGTTGTTAGAGGGCATTTTAAGTGTATTGTTTTGAACATTTTTCCAGTAAACAATGAAACAAAATGCATACACCATGCTTTGAAGCATGTCATGCATGCATACTAACAGTATGCTTTGGCTATAAGTAGCAGCTCACCTTCTACTGTGATTATTAAACATTTAACTTAAAAGAGCTGTACCACCCCGTGTTATCTGCAAATAGCTATTCCAGAGACTAGAAGGCAATGACAATGACCCAAGGCAGATACCAATATACCCAACAAACCAGCTAAAAATGGAAATCAGATGAGCAAAATCATCACTGCAGAAAAAATATATATATTGGAACCACTAAACTGTTGACGTCTTAGCACAGTTACATCTATTACAGCCACCAACATCTTATTGTTAGTTCACATACAGAAACACACATGCTGAATCTTGCCAGCTACTGCAGGCTTAATGCAGTCTAGGATTTTTTTTTCTTCGATTTTAACTACTACTACCTCCATCAGTTTAGTTTAGCAAAAGTCTGCAAATGTCCAGTGTGCAGAGGAACCAAAACAGATTTCCCTGGGAGCCTAGACTCCAGCTACTCAACATCACCAAAATTAATCACATTCTCAATGACCTGCTCTACTGCTTCAAGTGTTTGCATTGTGGAGAATATAGCACATAAAGCGAGAAGAACCAAATGCTTGGAGAAACTCGGGAGTAAAACAGTATTTTGTTTACATAATGTAAAGCAACTCCAAAAAAGCCAGCATGAATATACCCACACAATTAATAAGCTATAATAAAAACTGCTATAGACCAGCTAAGAAATAATTGCTTTTTAAACCAGCAAATCTTAATACCATGCTTGACGGCATGCATTTCAAGATTCATTCACTCAACTGTATCTTTGGGTACCCGCTGACACTGAAACAATAAACAAATAACCACAACATGTGCAAAGCGAGCAAATACAAAAACTAAAGATCAAAACAGTCACTCTCCAGGGTGCTGCAAACATGGCATTCCTCAAATGTATCATCTGAACCAGTACCGTACAGTTATTCCTTGCACGTTACATCAAAAACATTTAGTCACTCTCACAGACAAATCTGGGGAGAAAAGTACAACGCAGAAGCAGGGATATGACATCCATCTATGTAACCACGTCCCCAGTCTCCTCGTTCTTACCTCCAGACTTGTCCCATCTGCAGCAAGTGGATGACAGACAGCCAGATCCATACAGACAACCTGCACAAGTTCTAAACCGTCCGTTTCGGTTCCCGCTCGCAAACCTGAAAATATGTGCTGCACTGCGCGCGATGATGTCAGCATGCCTGCGACTACACTTCTTTCTTCTTAAAGAAGAATGCCCTAAAAAAAAAACAAAAAAAAAAAATTTTTTTTTTAAATTAAATTAAATGATTACCTAGTCAGTGCATTCCCCTGCCCAAAGTGCCCCCTGCCGCTTGGCGCCCTGAGGCAATTGCCTCACTTCACCTCTAGTAGTTACGCCACTGTGGGGAAGCATCACTGCTGTTCAGATTCATAGGAATTCCTCTTCTACTGGGGACACTGAGCAGTCAGAATCTGTAGCTGCAGGTTCATCTATGGTTAAGGCCCACTGGTGTTCAGATTCATAGGAATTCCTAACTACTGGGGACACTGAGGAGTCAGAATCTGTAGCTGCAGGTTCATCTATGGTTAAGGCCCACTGGTGTTCAGATTCATAGGAATTCCTAACTACTGGGGACACTGAGCAGTCAGAATCTGTAGCCGCAGGTTCATCTATGGTTAAGGCCCACTGGTGTTCAGATTCATAGGAATTCCTAACTACTGGGGACACTGAGCAGTCAGAATCTATAGCCGCAGGTTCATCTATGGTTAAGGCCATACCTTCAGCCTATACTGTGGCTGGATGTCCACCCAGGATGAAGGAAGATAGTTCCACTATGCCATCTGTTTTGGACTCAGTTAATTATATCACAGAATTCTCATCAGCCTATCTTCTTACTATGTGAAACTGAGCAAGTCACCCCTGAGAAGGAGTATTTGTATCCAGTGGGCTTATTTTGTTAACACATAAAATAAAATAAAAAAAAAAAAAAAAAACACTTTTTGTCCTTGAAGGATGATATGCCTTTTATTATTATTCATCTAGTTTACAATCATCTTTCATTTGGCTTCCTCAGCACTGGATCATTAACAAACAATAAACAGTCCGTTATTTTACACAACTACTATTTGCTTGCTTTAAATAACCTAGTGATATTTGCATATCTCTGCATGATGTCACCGTAGTGTAAAATGCAAAATGTATTTCATTGTACATCTGTGCAGTCACTATTTTACTTGTTTTGCCAATCATAAAAAATATTAATGTTTTATATTCCCTGTGTTGTCACAGCATTTCCAACCTTTCTACAAAATAGCTTTTTGAATAAACATCTTTGTTAAAATCACAACTAAAACAGTAGCGTGGGTATGCACACATTAATACAAAAGGAAAAATGCAGTAACATTTTTTCATGCAGTATGTACATCATCTTTTTAACAATTATCATTCACTCAACATTACATTAATTGTTCACTTCCTTCCTTCCCTTAAACCCCCCCCCCTCTATTTACTTGCATGTAATTTACTTTCTTTTTTTTCTAAGGATCCATCTTAAGTGCTTTTATTTCCTTTACAATATTCATTACTTGAGTTGCAGCTGGTTTAACTTTTCATTTCAATTTTCTAGTAATTGCTTTTATGGCAGCCAGTAGTATTAAACTTAGTAAGGCCTTACTACGTTTAAAAAATTCAGAACTCATGTCCTGGCTCCAAAAAATCATTTCTTTGATTACAACAATTTGCTCTCCTAACATTTCTGACTAAATACTCTGTAGGGAATTTTTAAAACCTGCCAACTCATTACATTCACAGAACACATATACCCAGTTACTTCTGTTTTTCCCATCACTTCTCCAGCATTTTCTATCTACCTGAGGAAAAAGTCCCTGCATGCAATATGATATGCCCTACTAATTATACCTTTTTAACAGCTGTTTTTCTTTTTAGACTCAGCTAAAAAAATCTACTATAGCTGGTCTTTCACTTAACATTCCCCTATCCCTTACTCTTTGCACATATTCTGTTATCAATCCCTCATATGGCAGTCAGTTTCACACCTGCATGCTCCCAATATCTTGGTTCCTTCAGTAATTTTCTCCAGTAAGGTTCTAGTGTCTAGTTTCTGTACCCCTAATCTGTTAAATACCTTTAATTAAAATTTTTCTGTGAAATTTCTGCCTTTTGATAATACGTACTTAGCCTTTACTCAAAGTTGGTTTAGACCATAGTAATACTGCATACACTTCACTTCTTGCCAATAAAATATATTATAATTCATGTTTCCTGTTACTGTTTGTGAATTTAGTTTTTATTTTATTTTTTTCCGATTTAAGTCCACTTTTCCACCTTTCTGCCAGGCCCCCCCCCCCAAAAAAAAAAAAAAAACTCAGAACATGGCAGATTCAGATGCAACTGTGTAATATTTTTAGTACAAAACATATATTCAGTTACACAGTGAAGGATGCCTTCCAAACTATGAAACTATTAACTCCCCATATTTTCAGTATAATGCAGTCTATGTTCTCATGCCACTGAGCACACAGATAAGTCATATATTGTTTCTGGACTCTGTTTTTCAGGGCCAGATAGTGAAGGTGCAGAAAGTTATGAGGTGTTTGTTCCCTCACCTTTGTAGAAACCAGTTTTCCAACATTTTTTTTCCTTTGTGGAAGTTGAAAGCTAGGGCAATTAATGATTCCTTTATTGGGTATGTTCATGTAGTTACTCAAAAATAACCCCTAACCCCTTCAATTAATGGTAAACATCAGCCTGCATGCATTGACGCCCCTTTAGAGCAACTAAAAAGTGCTTCTTTGCTGTCTTCTTCATTGTGTATTTATTGGCAGGGCCACCACCAGTCAGATGAAAACCCCATCACCATGTCAAAGGGACAGATTATTTAGCTAGTTCTGTGCTCCAAGAATGGAACTGAAGGAGCCCTCCGGAGTAGTATATATTGTGAAAGCTTGATTGTGACAGTCTTGCAAAGTTCTTTAAGGTTACTGAAGTAATCTAGCAGTCTGTAACACAATATTACTTAAATACAGAATGAATGCCATTGAATTTTGTGTTTGACAAGAGCATGATGCATGATCACTATGTGCTTTGGTCAAATGTGCTTCAACGAATCTGTTTCACCGATTCATCAGATCATGGATAAAAACAACTCTATATGGATTTAAATTGTATTGGTCATGTTCTAAAGCAAGTTTAATGAACAGATTTTTAGAGTTGGATATAACCACAGACAAAACCAAATGATACCGTTTTTAAACAAAAACTGTGTTGCATTTGCATTTTATTTTGTTGATAAGGATGACCCCCTGGATTTTATTCTCAGAGATGAATACTCCTGCCATGACATCATGAAAGACTGCATCTACAATTCCTCACTGCCAACATTAATATATAAGCTACTGTGTTTCCATGCTAAATGCATGAGCAGTAGTAGCAGTAGTAGTAGTACATTATTTTCTAGAAAGACATGTTGTCAACTAGTTCTTGCAGGTGGAACATCTATTAAAAATTACAAATGTGATGAAGTACTAGTGAAACCACAATGTCAATAAAAATCTCTTCCTCTAAAGAGGTAAGCTGCATGTTTACCCACAATGCTTTGCAATTGTATGTAAATCATTGCCAAATATCTACCATTATATCATTTTGTGGGTGAATATATTGAAAAACTGCATAAATAGTGAAACTGAAAAGTGAAAAAAAACTATAGTCTTCATTTTTTTTTTTTACAAAACTTCTTGTAACTTTAATAAAAGGAGTATAATGGGAAATTAAATTATTTATAAAACAAATATGCTTCTCAAAGTGGCTAATATACTTTAACATACTCTGAGGGGCTGCAGGTTTTGAATAGGTTACATTTATCAGGGTGCATGAGTTTTCCTCCTGAATCAGTATTTTGGGAGCTTTTCCAACTGAGAAAGTATTTGACCATAAGCAATTTGGTGAAGCAGTCTGAGCCAATCATATTTCATCAAACTATACACTGTCCATCTCTGTGGGATTTGTGATATGGTACATGGTCTGACCTCTACTGAAAACAGTCAAAATGTGCTAATTCACAGCTGTTAACAATTACTAGAGTATAGTGCTAAAAATGAAATCCATGCGCGCACAGACATTACATGCCCAGATTCATACCAGTTGGCAGGAATCACTGGTATACAGCCTATTCAAACAAACTTTTTTACTCTGTCACAGTTTGACTACATAGAAAAATCCTGTAATTGAATGACTCTTGGAAGAAACAGGATGAAAATCAGTCAGCCCATGAGTTCTAGGACAGTGTAGAAGGTGAGGCGGTGTGAACCCTATTATTCTACACATGACTGCTGAACCACAGGAGGGAGGTGGAACATGCTGTAGGAGTAGCACAAACATTAAACAGCATTAAAGGAATAAATAAAGTAGTATAGTGTGCACTTAAGTTGATCAGGCAAGGGGTGGTGGTGGTGGTGTATTATATCAGAGCTATAGCTGGCTCATTTGTCACCCATAGCTGCCCCCTGGTTTGGTGACACTCCACACTGGGTTAAGGAGCAAAAGAAGAGTCCCGTCTCATCCCATGCTCCTCCTTTCTCTAAGGAGGAGTACCAAGTCCTAAATCCCTGTATTCTCACATCATAAAAAACATGGATTTGCATGTCACACTCACAAACGCACTACACGGCAGTCAGCTGCCCGCTTTGCCCCACCTTAACTATGCTTCTGATATCAGAGCTGACTCAAGATCTGCAGATGGAAAAATCATACTGTTATACTTAGTCTGGCTATGTGATGGGTTGACATTTATATTTATTGGTTTGGGAACCAGTCTACACACAGTAAGCCAATGTTATCCTAGTGGTAATTGGAGGAGAACATTTATTTTCAAAAGACTAAAATTTTCCTAAGCTTGGCTAACAGAATTATTTTATTTTATTTACTTATGGGTGAGTGAATTGGACCAATAGACATTTTTACAGTCATGACCTTGTTTCAGAAAGAACAGAATGCATACTGAGCTTACATAAGCAGTATTTGTCTTAGCTGACACACAGTCCATTACATCTGTATAAGGTTAACGACCAAGTATAATGCACAATTCTGTTTAGTACACCAACGAGTGCTTAGTCAAGCATTAATGTGAACAATCTAGGGTAGCATTACACTTCTTAAGTGACACCATCTATGTTGGAGCATTTTGCCTTTTGTAATAAGAATGATATGTCCATGAGGGTTAAAGGTAAGTCCATGAGGGTTAAAGGCAGTCCGATGCTGCTGGAGAGTGAGTTCCCCACTTAAAGACCCCTGACACAGAACACAGTGCTTGTGTTGGATAAGGATTAATAGCAAGGTATAGGAATGATGGATGGGACACATTCTGCGTATGTGCTGTTTCATTAGAAGCTAAAGCTGTATACTCCAGACACCCAGATGGCTTAATTTAATGATGAACATACCAATGTCATTTAATGTACAAGGCTGTCACAAATGGGTAACAACCAGTCTGTTTTAAATGATATTTTTGAAATGTTATGTATAGGAACAACCACACTAACATATAAAAAAAGCAAATAACTCCTTACACAAGTATCTACATCAGTTTCTACTATATATTTATATATTATCAAGATTCATTAAACAGTAGAACAGTAGAAACTGATCACTGGACACAGATTAATATTCCTCTATTAATAAGTTCCATTTTCCAGCAATTATATTCTGTAGCTATCTTGGTTATTTTCATTTTAGTAGAAGACATTTTTCTAGCTATTGTTAATAAGTTCAGGAGAAGTGGGAATTGAGACATGGGTGCACATCTTACAAATGGGAGTCTACTTCAGAAGACTGAAAAACCAAAAGACTGAATTCCAAATACTGAAAACTCAAAATAATCAATGATGGAATTTTTCCCTTCTCCACTGTTGTGCTATCTTGGAATTGGTATATATAATTAGCAGGGAGATGGGGGGGGGGTGCAGGAGGGCTTGCCCCCTGCATTAAAAATGTTTTCAGCATTTTGAGATTCAGTCTTTTGGTTTTTCAGACTTCTGAAGTAGACCCACAAATGGAGTTTTAAATAACAACAAAAGCTTAGCTAATACTAATTTAATAGACCACAATGCTTGTAGGAAACATTGATTTTTTTTTAACAAAAAGGCTGTGGAACTTTGCAATCATAAACAATATGCTGACAACCAACTTTTTTAAACAAGAAACATCTTTATTAAATTATCACATATGACATAGGCAATCATACATTTATATAAATGAAAACAAACCATGTTGACATAATTTTAATTGCAAGCATTGTACATCGCAAACCATGTTGACATAATTGTAGTTGCAAACATTATACATCACTTATCTATTCAGTCATCATCAGTTAAACATTACATACCTCATTCAAATCCTGCCTTCTTTTAAACTTTGTTCCTCCTCTGCATGTATTGTTCCCACAATTCCCATTTTTCCAGTATAATTTTCTCCTACTGTTTTCTAAAGATCCCAGTTCCAGTTGTTTTATCTTTGTTACTATATTCAGTACTTCGAGTAAAGTTGGTTAAAACTTTGATTTCCATTTTCCAGTAATTGCTTTTTTTGGCAGCCGCCATAAATAGACTCAGCAGGGCCTTACTGTGTCTTGGCAATTTTGATTCTGTACTCTACAGCTCATTTCCTTAGTTACAGCAATATTTTCTCACTCAGTATCTCTGACAGAGCAGTCTGCAGGGAATCTTCAAACTCTGCCAACTCATTCCACTGCCAGAAAATATGTTCCTTGATACCTCTTTCTTCCCCATCACACCTCCAACATCTGCTGTCAACCCGGGGAACAATTCTTTGGAGTCTACTTCGGGTATACAAATACCTATGTAAACACTTCCAAGCAAAGATTCTAAATCTTCTAGACTCTGTTGCATATTTGGGAGACGTACATATATCCCCCCATTGTTTCTTTGTGAATTGCTTATCCAGTCCTTTCTAACCTCCTGTGATCGATTCTTATAATTATCATGCAATATTTTATGTGCTCTACTAATTATTACATTTTTAACAGCAGCTTCTGTTCTAGATTCTAATAAAAACTCTGCCAGTGCTGGTCTTTTGCTTAGGCTCCCCCTATTTCTTCCTCTTTGCCTACACTCTGGTACCAATCCTTGATAGGGAAGACAATCTCTATCCTGCAGTCCAAATAAATTATTGGCCTCTTCTCATTCTCTTACCTTTACCTCTCTAATTATTTGCTCCCGACACATTGTTTTTTCTACCAGTTTTCTCCTACTTTAAATTATTTGCAGAGAGATAAATAATCTATGTAAAGGTTTCCAAGAGAATAATCTCCAAAATAAAGATTATATATTTTTTGAGAATATTAAATAATTTTTATCTGTTGTAGTTAAAAATGAGCAGCTTATCTGGAGAGCATAGTCATCATCTTTGATACAAAATCTATATCCCTTAATTATTTTAAATATTTTGGATAAATATGATTTCCCTATCATACAATTTGTTTTGAGATTGATTAGATATCATGAATGGGTGGATATTCTTTTTGAATTATACCTGACATTAAGTCAACCTTACAGATTAGAAATTGTCTATTGATTTACAACATAAGCCAGTTCTGTATATCCAGATCATATTTGCCCATTAAATAATCTGAGTTAAGCACTTTAGTCTCTTTTAACATTTGATTCCAAAAGATCAAATTACATTTTTAAGCTTAACATTTTTTTTAGTTCAGACTATCTATACATTCTGGTATAAATGCTATAGGGAGTCAGTCTACTTTACAATACCACAGTGATGTTGCCTCCATGGTGCTTCATTAATAACTCTGCAGACATATTTACAGAATCTGCAACTGTTGTAAGTCACATTAAATACTGCTATGGCACAGTTGAGCATGGGGGAAGTACATCATATCTCTCTCAATATTTTGTTTGCTTAGACAGCAAGTTTCTCATTGTTTGGTACCCAAGCCTCATTTAAATCTTTATGGCCTCTTATTAAATTTATATTTTTCTCAGGTTTCCTAGAAACCAAAGAACATGAACTTGCTATAGTAGTTAATAATGTCATGTGGTCATCTGGTTACCCTGCTAACTGCTCTACAGATGCTTGGAACATTTTAGTTCTCTCTTGTATACAGTTATTGATAAATATTATCCCTTAATTACAAGGGCTGTCACTATCCTTGCTTACATTCCAGCTTAAGAATATTGGGTCTACTTTATGCGCTCGAAAGATGAAAAATCCAAATCCAAATAGCGCAACATGTAAAGAGCGAACCTCGAATACGTCGAATGAACGAAACCGTGAAAGTGGAAATATTGAATTCACATAGTTGGCCCTTCTGCGATATAGCTCTGTAAGGTAAGTGTGCGATAGTTACGGACCTTAGAGTTAGGGAGAGGTTAAGGTAAGTGCATAAGTAGGTAGTGTGTGTAAGGTTTTGTGTAGGTAATGTATGTAAGGTTTAGTGTAGGGTTTTGTTAAGTGTATGTGTGGAATATTTAGTTTGTTTGGGTATAGCTCCGTAGGGGAAGTGTGGTAGTTACGGATCTTAGGGTTAGGGAGGGGTTAAGGGTAGTGCATAGATAGTTGTGTATGTGGGGTTTAGTGTACGGTTAGCCGTACAGTTTTGGTGCTTTAATTTAGGGTTATAAGTAAGGTTTTGGTTAGTATATGTATGCGTTTTTTTTATTGCATTTGGGTAGGTAGTGTGTTGCGGGTGGTGGGTTGGCCGACTATGACGGTTCGAGGTTTTAAATTTCATGCTTTAGTACGTTCGACGTATTCATGGTTCGCTCTTTATGTGTCGCGCTATTTGGATTCGGGTTTTTCGTGTTTCGAGTGCATAAAGTAGACCCAGAATATTAAGCACATTTTAAACAGAGAGAAACAGACACCTTATAATCCGCAGGCATTCTATAATCTGCAATGTTAAGTGTTAATTGGAAATAAATCTAAGAATTATACTATAATCCATGGCTACTTCTAAAAGATTATTGCGGTGTACTTTGACCTACATATGTCAAAAGGAGCATTATTCCTCATTTCACCTTCTCTCCTTGAGGGAACTGGAAAATGTATACTCACACCTTCCTCTTCTTTAACTTCAGCTTCATCCTCAACAGCAACTAATTCATATTATAGTAACCTGATCATTCTTCCTCTCTTCTTTCTTGGGAAAAAGAGGTAGCACACTCACCTTTGGTGCAGAAGGCCATGGGTTTGTTTCCCACACCAAGAAAATGGATTGCTGACACTACAGTGCAGCATAAAGGGGGTGCTGCACTCCTGGGTGCATTGTCATTTGGATGAGACATTAAACCATGGCTCTGTCTCTTTGAGTTGGTGGTAGCTCAGATGGATGTAAAAGATCTCATGGTACCTATTGAAAAGAGTAGAGGAAGTTCCCTGATGGTCTGTTCCAATTTCCCCAGTAGTGTCAATACCACCTCGGGTCTACCCTGAAGAGGTGCTATTACCCTAGAGGAACTAAACTGGTCCACAAAGGATGGATATATAGGTAGACAGATAGATAGCTAGACAGATGAAATTAAATAAATGCTATCACTGAAAAATGTACTTTTTGGGCAAACTTGTGAATACAACTAACCGTAATACCTACTGTATACCCCCACCAATATTTATGCATAGTTGCTCTTATAATTGCCAGACATCTGTTATACATTTACAACTTTCCCTAACTTCTGGTATTTTTAAGGCTGCCCTGAATATACTCATTCTCAAATGCCCCCCGTCAAAATTCCTAGGACTTCAGAACTCTAGCCAACCTTTGTCCACTAACTACAGTCTTTAAAAACATATTGTACAATAAAATTGCTCATTATGCAAATTAACCTGGACTTTTAATTGACCCAGTGCATGGTTTTAGGATAAGTCACAGCACACTGACAACATTTTATGCAGTTACAGGTAAGATATATGCTAACATGGTGAAGGGGCACTTAACAAGTAGAAGTTTTATTGACTTAAACATTACATTTGAGAGCGTTAACCACAAAATGATCCTGTCTAAGCTTAAGCAAAACTTAAACGTCTGCAATAAGAAACTAAATTGGACTGTCAAAGTCCTGTCAGCAAGGTAACTCAAGTCTTAAAAGTTCCTTACATTGAACCATGTCTCCCACTTTCTGATGGCAACAGCTGGTCTTATATCTTGGAAGTATTTTACTGATTTTGCTGGCGAGGGTCCAACAGAATACCAAGGTGTACCCTAAGGGAAGTAGACTCCATGACAAAAGAGGGAATGGTTCTGCTACATTGGACCATGGTCAGTACATACTTTGAAAACTCTGTGCAGCTCCTCTTCTAGCCATGTTCTAATATATTACGCATGACACTCTAGGATGGACAGAAGAGGCTTAGATGCACCTGATTTCTGTAAAGGAAGGACAGGCGAAGAGATCAGATAGGCTGCCAACTAGTATCCTCAGGAATCTGACTACTGTGCTAACAGATCGCTGGCAAATGCAGAAGTACCCAAGGAAAGGAAGACAACATACAAAGGGAAAGTATAAAAAATCCAAGAAACTACAGGCCAGTAAGCCTATGAGCAGTGGAAGGAAAAATCCATCTAATATTAGTAAGTATTGAAGTTGAACCCTATACACTGTGTTACCACACATGTACTGTATTGAAGAGCTATAGAACTAGATATTATTAGACAGATGCATTTTTATATTTATAGATTATGTTTATGTTTAGATAGCTATGTGTTGTTTCTTGGTTTTAGTTCTTGTCACAGACCTGATGAAGACTTTATTGCATTAGTTAGCTGAAAGTGATTTTACTTCAAAAATCTTTTTATGCATGTCCTTTTATGTATATGTTATGCTTTTCTTAATACATGATTTCGGAATGTGGGTTGCAAACAGATTTGTAGTGTTTTCCTTAACTAGGATTTAATTTGATCTAATCAGTAGCAATGTGTCAGGGTGGGTACTTGCTGTTCTAAAATGCCTTTACAGCTCTGTTTATATTGTTTGCCATGAATAGGCTGGTTTAAAATAAAACATTTATTTATTTGCATTTGTTTACTGGAATGGTACAGCTGGGCCAGAAGTGCCCATTTTCAGTGGAGTCCCAGGGAGAAAAGCTCCACATATAAGACATTTCATATACAGTACAGGATTTACATTAATAAAGACATTTAGTGCATATTATTAGCAGCTTATACAATTTATGAAAAAAAAAACAGTACATAAGTAATCATTCTCAAATCGAAGATATTATACAAGCGATACAGAGTATATACAGAACATTCCATATGACTAGTTTTCAGCTAGCAAAGTTTATGTAAGACACTTCATGCAGATATAGGAATTAATTAGAGACTGGGTACTTAAACTTTTCACGTTTAGGAGGTGTAATAGCTGAGTGATAGGCTATATGAGTCCTGTTGCAGGAATCAGCAAAGTCAGTGGATATTGTTGCAGATATAAGTGGTGGTATGATATTAAGGTAGGCTGCGAGAGTACCTGAATGTCTTGCCTGGTTCAATGGTAGGTCTATAAGGATTAGGAAGAGAAGGAAGTAGACAGATGGGCTCAATGGTAGGACAATGAGGGTTAGTAGAAGAGGGAAGTGGATAGGATGGAGAGGCAGAGTAAGTAAAAGACAGGTGGATGTGAAAGGAGGATGCCAGAGTAGTAGTGTGGGGGTGAGAATAGTTGTGATGGTTGAAGTTAGGTTATATGAGATGTGGTGTTAGCACATGTGCACAGCTAAGATAAGGAGAGGTGTTGTTTCAGAAATGTCTTGAAGAGGGTTACTGACCAGGTGGATCTAAGTGTTGCGGGGAGGGAGTTCCAAACTTTTGCAATGGTAAAGGAGTAAAGCATCTGGCCTGCTGAAAGTTTGGGTTTTTCTACATTGCTGGATCAGAGTGGTCTGTTAGGATGGTATAAAGTAAGTATAGAAGATAGAGCAGGGCACATGGAAGGATTATGAATAAGTTTGTGAGCTGTAGTAAGTTGAATAAAGGTGAGATAGTCGGGGAGTTCAAGCCATTTTAGGCTGCATAATGATAAGCAATGGTGGGATGAGTAGGAGGCATTTGTTACAAACTTAGCAATTTTGTTGTAGCATGAGTCTAGTTTGGACTTTAGAAAGGACTGAATGTTGGTGAGGAAAAGAGCACAATATAAAAGAGAGGGTAATAGAAAAGAAGAGGCAAGGTAAAGTTGGGTTGATGCACTGAGTAGATGTTTGTGTCGGTAGAGACTGCCAAGTTTTTGATCTGTCTTTTTGACATTGTCCTGGATGTGCAGGTCGAATGTGAGGTTTTTGTCTATGATGATATCTAGGAGTTTTGTCTTAGGTACATTGCCGATGGTGGCCCAATTTAGGAATTGAAGGGTGAAGTTCTCTTTTTGTAGGGTTGTGGACTTTTTAGGGGCAATGATTACTAGTTTGGTTTTGTTGGGGTTCAAGGCAAGATGATTATTAGACAGCCAAATTTTGGTGGAGGTGAGGGCATTTTGGGTGAGTTGGTGTAGTTCTGAGGAGTTGTTTGCAGTGCAGATAATAATGGAGTCATTTGCATACAGGATGACTGAGGGGAGGGAAATTGTTTAGTATGGTGAGGAAGGTTGAGTTGAAGAACTCAACTGCCTCATCAAGGGGAAGTGATTTTAATGCATCCCAGTTGATGCTAAGCAACCTTTGGTTAAAGCTAGATGGACAGAACTGGGATTCATCTCTGGTAACCATGTACTGATGTTTATTAATTGTTGTGATACATTAATGTTGTATAAAGGCCGGTAAGTGGTCACTTATACTACTGGAGAGTGTGCAAGCAGTCGTGATCTTATGTGGGTCAGACACTAAAATCCAGTCTAGGAGCCATTAGTATTAATTTTACAGTATGTATATTTTCTACACCGATATCTAAGCTGATATGTTTAGCATTGTTAAAATATTTCAGATTTTTTGTTACTGAGGATCACTTGTCTGTGACGAATAAAGGTTTAAAGGTTTGTTGCTTTGGAACACTACCTGGGTTTGATGATTTTTGGAAATTAATTTTAAGACAACTAGTTTCTCTGTTTTTTTTTTTCCTCAACACTTGTGGTGATGAGGTTGGAACTAGACAACTAGATTCCTACGCTTGTTCATTTTTTTATTTTTTCATTTTTTTATTATTAGCAGTTACCCTTCAAGGTAGCTCCTACATCTCATTTAAAATCTGTGAGATTAAAAATGCAGTGAAAAACAAATGTTACTCATAGCTTTTTTATGGCATATTCATTAAAGCTAAAGGCTACTTATTGGAGATTTTTGGCATATGCTGCAGTCTTGTAACAAAATACAACAGATGTGGAAAATTATTTGTTCTGCCGGTGAACCTACATTAGGTGTACACATTACTTTCCCAAAGGAATTGTGTATCCTAGAACTCCAGTATTACCCAGAACATGAAGAAAACAATCAACATAAAGGCACTATCTAGTCTTGCATTTTTACTGAAATTATGAAGTCAAGCTGCTATACCAAAGGTCAAAGAATGGACATGAAATCTTATTAGATGCTTATCTAGTAACAAGACTAAATGGCTATACGGGTCTTCAAATGTTTCTCATAATACCCGCAGTAAATTGGAACCAAGGGGGGCAGTAAGGAGAAGGACGGGGTACAGGGTAAGTGTGATGCAAGCTTGTCAAAGCATATTACACTCAAGGGGTGAAGATTATCAGGACTGATGACAAACTTTCTTTTCTTTATTATTGCAATTTGAATCATATTGAAATTGTTATTTACTTTTTCTTTCTTTTGAAAGCTATGAATAGTTTTATAGCACTGTGATACAAGTCTTTGTGTTACTTTTTATTGTTATTTTATAGCTAACTTTTTTCCGCTTACAGGAAAAGTTGAGAAAGCATACTAAGTTAAAAAATGAAATAAGTATATTTTCAGTCATAATGCAATGTTTCTAACATTATGACAGCCCAGCACCTACCCAGAGAATTCAACTTGGTTAAAACAATACAATTGAATGAACAGTGACTAGAAATTATTTTAAGATACAGTCTAGGAACCTGTATCAATGCCTCATCAGTGAGGTATACTTTCTGCTGGGAGTAGGATTCTGTGATAGGATAGACTGTCAAAATATAAGCCTAGGTATAATACGTTTAGGTCCAAAGCTGCCAGTTGGAAAACATGCTTCAGCTTTCATTATTATTTGTGTTCAGTGAATATTAGATCCAATGAGATAATACGTATTGCTGGCAGTAATTCAGGCACATAATGACAATGGTGTGATCCATTGTTGGAAGGTCATTGGAGGATACCCAGTGTTTGATTAATTTCAGAATACAAAATTGACAAATGATGACTTTGGTGACTTGGACTGCAAGCTTTAATAGTAATTGATAAATTAGTACTAGTAATCTGAATGGAACTTTATAGAGAGTGATCTTGGTTATTTTTGTAATGCTTGTGTGTGTTTGTGTTGGGGGATCTCCCTATGCATGTGAGGGATGGAGTTTTCATTTATTACATTAAAAATGTTAATAAAGTTCTGTTTGATCTATCAATCTTAAGCAAAGGATCTCAAAAACAGTAGTTATTGATGTTGATGAATTCAGCCAAATGTATCAATTGTAGTATACTTGACTGTGAAGGATCAGCTCTTCATCACACTGTTTACATACTCAGTTAAGTATTATTAAATATGTCCCTGCTGCACTGATCACACATAATCATTAGGGTGCTTCACTAATCTTTTTGCCTTTGAAGGATTTAGTTTTAGCCTATTAGCATCTGGTCATTTGTGTTGGACAAGCAGATGCACATCATCATCACCACCATCATCATCATCATCATATAACAATAACAGCATCACAGTTCACACAATCTAAGAATATTGTCTGGCGTAGCATGTACACAGCAAAGAGCACTGGAGATAATATGCATATACAAAAAAGAAAATTCCTGCGCTATGCCAAAGTCCTGCCAAGCATAAATAACACAAACAAAGTCCAAACGAAAGCAACAGGACACTGCTGTATACGATAAAACCTTTAATAAAACTGAGAACACAATATGAGCGCTTTCGGGACTCACCCTTCATCAGACAAAAATGCAAATAACAGACTTCACTTTTAAAAAGAGCATGAACCAATAGCATTTAGTGAAAAACCCGCCTATTTAAAAGAGTGGGCTTCACTGGTATTACATCATTTAATCTCGGATCTCTATGTGCCATTAGCTCAATGATCCATCTAGATTCAGCTAACTCAGTTAACTGTTTGATATCCCCCCCCTGTTATTCAATCTAATGTTAACTATTGCTCTGAACTTAAAACTATGTGTGGGGTATTCATTGATGTGCCTGCACAAGGCATTACTCAAATCACCATTTCTGATGCTGCTAAGATGTTGTAGGATCCTCACTTTAAACATGTTGTTGGTCTTCCCAACATAAAAACAGGTGCACTGACCACATTCTGCCAAGTATACTATATCGGTGGTCCTACAGGTGGCCCTCCCTTTTAGGTAAAATACTCTACCTGTCACTGGATGTTTAAAGGTAACATCCTTACTAATGCTACCACAGGCCTTACATAACCCACATGGAAGGCTGCCCACCACTGTTTTAAATGACCTATTACTTGCATTAGATCTTTCATTGCATAACAGGTCCTTGAGGTTTTTATTCCTCCTATATCGGAAACTCGGACTATTGTCCACAATTCCTCTGAGACCAACATCACTAGTCAAAATATTCCAATTATTCTGTACAATCCTACAAACATCACTGATGTTACTACCATAGGTAAACATCAACTTTAAACCTCCTTGTGTAAAACTATAGCCACTATCTACAGGTACCTCTCCCTGAGTCCTTCTTAACCAGGGTTTATACCTGTTCTGTCTGAATCTTTTGCTGCTATCAATGACCTTATGGACCATAGCCCCTTCATAACCTCTTTGTTTAAAACAGTCACCTAATTTGATCAATTCCTTCTCAAATTGTGTATCAACCGCACTGACTCTGGAGGCCTTGCTTACCTGCCCTTTAACTATGTTGGGGAACACAAATCGGGGATGCATGCTATCATATGATAGCAAGGTGTTTCTCCAGCACTCCTTCCTGTGTAAACTGGAGATGAAACCTTCATGCGTCTGTTCCACACAAACATCCAGAAAATCTAAGACAGTATACGAAGTACGGGCTGTGAACTTCAGGAACGTGGTCGTGGAGTGTATATATGACAAAAAATGACCACACGAACCAATGTCCCCATCCCATAAAATAAAAATGTCATCTACAAAACGTGTGTACATTCTGATGTGACCTTTCCATTCATCTTTTCTTAGGACATTGGATAGTTCCCAGTTCGAGAGGACCAGATTCGCATATGTGTTTGCACAGGGGGTGCCCATGGCTACCCCCTGTGCTTGCCTATACACTGAACCAGCCCCTAGGAAAACATAGTTCTCCAGAACTAAGGTTAACATCTCCTTTACCAATTGTATCTTGTCTACTGAAGCTCCCAAACTTTCTAAAAGTTCTCCCACAGAAGTTATACCATAATCATTATTGATGACAGTGAACAAGCTGTTAACATCTAAGGTTACCATCAGTAGCTTATCTACATCGTCCGATTTAATGACTTCACCCAAGATTTTCAAAAAATGTCCTGTATCTACAAGAATATTACCCATTTGTTCAACATAAGGTTTAAGTATGAATTCCAACCAAATGGAGATATTTTCTGTGACCCAACCCCTGCCTGACACTATGGGTCTCAGGGGTGGGTCAATAAAAGACTTGTGTATCTTGGGCAGAGCCTTAAAAATGGGTATGACAGGTTTATCCACCCATAAAAATCTGTAAATTTCATCAGTGATCTTCATGTCATTACGTAGTAGCCCTAACTGATGATGCACCTTATCAATAACAAGTTTTACTCCCAGAGGATTAATTTCTACATAGGTGTCATCAGCAGATAACATTTCCTTTATCTTGCTATTGTACCAGGCAGTGTCCAATACAACAACTGCTCCTCCCTTGTCTGCCATTTTAATGGTTAGATCACTGTTATCAATTAAATTTTGTAATGCCATTTTTTGTGTTAAAGTTAAATTATAATATTTACTGAAATTTCCTTCACAAAAATATCTTATTAAATCCCTCTCACATCCATTCATGAAAAGATTCAAGGCAGGTGTTAGCGGTGGTACAAAGCTACTTGGTTTTCTAGGCATCAAACAGCAATTGTCACTATTACCAAACATCAATTTTAACATAACATTGCGACAAAAAAGCATCAAGTCCATAATGATCTCATTGTAAAAACAAGTTCTACTGGGTACAAAGGTTAATCCTTTGTTTATAACTGTCAACTCATCTTCTGTTAGTGCATAAGATGATAAATTATACACAATACCAGTATTAACGGCAATAGTCAATTCAATGTTCGTCTCCTCTTGTTCGCATCCCTGTCCTCGCTCAGGGACCTCTTCCAAGCCTCTTTTTTCTTTACTGGAGCCGGTAGTTTTTCCAAAAAATGTTTTTGTCCCTGTATCGTCTTGGGACGTGCTCCAGTCCTGTTTTCACAACTATCAGAGTCACTTGACGCCATAACAGCCGAAGCAACTTCCTTTGAACTTATCTCCTTGTCAGCTGTGAAACCAGCACGAGTATCAGTGGAAAACGAAACACTCACCACATCCGCTGCTGCATTCAAGGTATCCACCTCAACATTAAAACCATTATCACTGCTGACAGAATTATGCTCTCCCAGCTCTAGCAGAGGAAGCGGATTGCCTACAGCAACAGTTGGAACCATGATGGTAGCGTTACCGTGATTATCACGCCCCTCAATGGGACGTGTTACTGACTTCCGTTCCACCCGCCTTCTGCTGTCCGTCGATGTATGATTCTGTCTCGGCCAAACAAATATCCTCATAATCCCTTTTTATTTTTCCCATTTTCTGGTTTCGCAACTTTTCTTCATTACTGTGAAAGGTGCAGTACAGTTGTTCAATGCGTTCAACACACCCCGCTTCTGCAAATTCTGTCTCCAATCTATTTTGTAAAAATTGTACATCCTTCCTTAGCCCTTCTAACTCCGGGGCAAAGAAATTATTGAGGAGTTCCATATATTTATAGCTGGTACAAATGTTCAAAGTCTGCCACTTGGCAAGCAGTTTGGGGTAGCGATCACCCTGCGCTGGCATACACAAGATTCTCATGCCTCTGTGCACTATCCCATAGTCGAGGCATGCTTCTAAATGATATGTCTGCCATTGCAGACGTTGCAACTTGCCCACCTTATAATTCAGGTCCCGGAGCAGATCCTCGAAGATTTTGTCGACAGCTACTGGAACGTTGCAGCCCTCCTGTCTCTCTCTCTGCACCGTAAAACCCAGGTTCAATAGCGGATTGTCCTTGGCTGTGAGCAATTTATTACGCCAGCTGTTCGCTGCTTCCCCTGAGTGTAATGCAGAGGAAGTAGATGATTCACCTTTTGCCATTGTCTTTACAGCATGCATAGCATCAGCGAATAATGAAGTCCAAATACAAAAAAGAAAATTCCTGCGCTATGCCAAAGTCCTGCCAAGCATAAATAACACAAACAAAGTCCAAACGAAAGCAACAGGACACTGCTGTATACGATAAAACATTTAATAAAACTGAGAACACAATATGAGCGCTTTTGGGATTCACCCTCCATCAGACAAAAATGCAAATAACAGACTTCCCTTTTAAAAAGAGCATGAACCAATAGCATTTAGTGAAAAACCTGCCTATTTAAAAGAGTGGGCTTCACTGGTATTACATCATTTAATCCTGGATCTCTATGTGCCATTAGCTCAATGATCCATCTAGATTCAGCTAACTCAGTTAGCTGTTTGATATCCCCCCCTCTGTTATTCAATCTAATGTTAACTATTGCTCTGAACTTAAAACTATGTGTGTGGTATTCATTGATGTGCCTGCTCAAGGCATTACTCAAATCACCATTTCTGATGCTGCTAAGATGTTGTAGGATCCTCATTTTAAACATGTTGTTGGTCTTCCCAACATAAAAATAGGTGCACTGACCACATTCTGCCAAGTATACTATATCGGTGGTCCTACAGGTGGCCCTCCCTTTTAGGTAAAATACTCTACCTGTCACTGGATGTTTAAAGGTAACATCCTTACTAATGCTACCACAGGCCTTACATAACCCACATGGAAGGCTGCCCGCCACTGTAGTAACATCAGTGATGTTTGTAGGATTGTACAGAATAATTGGAATATTTTGACTAGTGATGTTGGTCTCAGAGGAATTGTGGACAATAGTCCGAGGTTCCGATATAGGAGGAATAAAAACCTCAAGGACCTGTTATGCAATGAAAGATCTAATGCAAGTAATAGGTCATTTAAAACAGTGGTGGGCAGCCTTCCATGTGGGTTATGTAAGGCCTGTGGTAGCATTAGTAAGGATGTTACCTTTAAACATCCAGTGACAGGTAGAGTATTTTACCTAAAAGGGAGGGCCACCTGTAGGACCACCGATATAGTATACTTGGCAGAATGTGGTCAGTGCACCTGTTTTTATGTTGGGAAGACCAACAACATGTTTAAAGTGAGGATCCTACAACATCTTAGCAGCATCAGAAATGGTGATTTGAGTAATGCCTTGTGCAGGCACATCAATGAATACCCCACACATAGTTTTAAGTTCAGAGCAATAGTTAACATTAGATTGAATAACAGAGGGGGGGATATCAAACAGTTAACTGAGTTAGCTGAATCTAGATGGATCATTGAGCTAATGGCACATAGAGATCCGGGATTAAATGATGTAATACCAGTGAAGCCCACTCTTTTAAATAGGCGGGTTTTTCACTAAATGCTATTGGTTCATGCTCTTTTTAAAAGTGAAGTCTGTTATTTGCATTTTTGTCTGATGAAGGGTGAATCCCGAAAGCGCTCATATTGTGTTCTCAGTTTTATTAAAAGTTTTATCATATACAGCAGTGTCCTGTTGCTTTCGTTTGGACTTGGAGATAATATGCATACTTGTGGAAAATCACATGCAAAGAGCTGGTGCAGAAGTGAACATTTTAGAGACTGTTTTCTGAGATCTATTATATAAAAAATATTTAACCTAAGAACTTTTCCCCTGAGCATAGCTCTCAACCTCTTAGCACAAAAAATCTGGACAAAGCCAAAAATAATGGCGGGACAAATCCCCAAAAATAGGTGCACATTTTAAATATCGCTCTTATAAACTTAAGAAGTTGCCAGAATAAAAGTTATTTTTCTGAAGGATATGAAGTCTGAAACTCAAATGCTTGTCATTATTTAAATAATTCAGTCCTCGTTGATTTACCACAAAAATCCAGAAAATTACAAATTTTATGAGGAAACAGACCAAAAATATGAGTCAAAAATCTGGACATTCTGCGAAAATCTGGACAGTTGAGAGGTATGCCCCTGAGTTAGAATAACATAATAGTAAGGTCTTTCGGCTTTTCCCGGTTAGGGGTCGCCACAGCGGAACTCCGGTCCGCTAATGATTGGCAGTAGATTTTTATGTGCTGGCTTGCTGGGCCTAACGCACAACCTTCAATGAAGTAACGCCCATTCACGCATGTCACCACACAGAAGACGCTCTAACTGAGAATCGAACGGGCAATGTCTAACTGTGAGGCAACAATGAATAACATAATAAAATGTGGCCTGTGACATTAAATGTTTCCATTAACATATAAGAGACATAAAAAGAAAAACATTCTTTTATTTGTAGCTAAGAGGAAATGATTCCATATGTTGTTCAGCTCCATGCTTTGCCTGAAACAAAACTGAAATAAATTACAGGCATGATTGCTGAAAAGAAAATGGTAGAAGGGGACAGAGTATTTCATATATCTAGCAAAAAAGAAAGTTATGTATGGGCCTTTAATGACTTAGGCTGATTGGATGTAAATAAGGTTTCTTTAGAAGAGATCGTGAAACACATTTTTCTCTACAAGTAAGTAACTTATCTCATCAGAAATTTCAATTAAAAAAAAGCTGTGATTTGCAATACTTTTTTTACAAGCTGATTTAGTTGCTAGTATGAACACGTTGCTTACCAGTACTAATGACTTAAACATCCATTGCTATCTTACTCTTCAAAGTCTGGATGAATTTCAATCATTTTTATGCATACCACTTGTGATGACAGCTGGTTGGATAAAAAGCAGACCAGTTATTCTTTGGTCATGCCCCATCATGTCATACCTGAAAAAAAAACACGCAGTTTGTGAGGAATATGCCTGCTAATTTTTTTTTTCCTTTAGGCACTCTGCATCCATGAAATACCTGAGGGCAAGCACAATGCAAGATCTTATGTTCCTCAGAACAACAGTATAAAGCAGGCAGAAGGCATCCTGTAAGAAAGGACTCTAATTTAGCAGACCAAACTACGCTACAGACTAATGCTGTGGAAGGCAATGCATTAGGCACTCCACTGTAACTGCAGTTTTTGCAGCAAGTTTCCTGTGCAGAGTATTATATCGTCATTGTACTAAATCAAACAGTAGTTGTACTACCAGTCCATCAAACAAATGTCCAAAATATCCTCTCATGAATGAATGGACATTGTGTATGCCACATTCAAATCTTTTTTGTCGGGTAATATCTATGGTGTGTATAAACGCAGTATCATATATCTATGAACTCTTAGTTGAATGAAAAATGCAGTATAATTCAGAAGAAACAGGAGAATTAGAGGTTCTTCTGGGCCATGGTTGGATATGAAAAAAACCCCCCAGGTATTATTACTATAAACATTGATGTTTTTCACCAAAAGAGGCAATATATTTGTACTTCTTCTTAATTCAGGTCTATGCATAATGCTACTCGACCAGTATTTACTTTCTAATAACTCATCACTTGGCTCTGTCTTTAAATCAAAACCTAAATTCTTCAGTGTCCGCAGTACTAATTCATAATATGATAATATATTGTGGACTGTATTTGTTAGGATCGATATTAAAATACCAAATAGTCTAAATGTTGAACGGCCTAAAGGCTGACAATACCAGACCTCAAACTCACTATTGTGGGAGGATGTGCCCCCACACCTCCTGCTAATTATATATACCAACGCCGAGATCACACTACAGTGAGTAAAGTGCAAATATTCCTATCTTCACTGTACCACAATCTCACTATAACAGTTTATTGAACGGCATTTTGCCTGTAAAAATGCTGTTCAAGGAAATGACTCTTCCATCACGTAATATAGACCTATTTGGTATTGAATGTATTTGATCATTTAACAAAGGCTTATTAGGTGTTAGGCTTGGTCAATGCCTTATGTCTGGCATTTAAACACATTGGATTATTACCATGACATGCTGACCATATTTATTATATAATGCTCAGTATGATTTGCTCATATTTTGTGTGTAAACTGTATGACTTCGACCAAGCTGCTTAGCTAGATGGTGCTCCCAGGTTGCCTCTAAATGTGGCACTTGTATTTAGTGGACTTAACATGTTGTCAAACAAATAAATATGTCGATAGTGGTTAAGGGGTGGATTCTTAAATACTCCTCATTTAATACAGTGGTAAGGTTTGCTAGCATATGACAAGCTGAAACAGAATACCAGCCACCAGAACTTGTCTGCACATTGTGGTGTGTGTGTGTGTGTGTGTGTGTGTGTGTGTGTGTGTGTGTGTGTGTGTGTGTGTGTGTTATGCTGATTGCAGCAAAATGTTTTATCTATGCAATCTTGATAGCATGAGTGAGGATGCGTATGTGTATTTATCTATGCTGTCCAGACTGCTATTTAAAAATAAAGTACTATTATTGCGACTGTCAAACTGTTTATCCTTTAATTACAGTTAAAAGTGTTTATTCAGTTTTGTAGCTATGGTGATATTCTGCACCTTCTGGTTCACAGGTATAAGTGTTTGTCTTGCTTTATCAGTTGTGTTTGTGTACTGTAGCATGCAGAGTTTTGGTAGGTATATTATTAGTTCTACCTGAAAGCAAATGCACATATTTAAACAAACATTTGTTGCTGTCTAAATATTTCACTGTTGTAGTTCTAATAATGGTGGCATGACATTTCCTGTTGGACTACAGGAAACGTATTTTGGGTTAGCCTTTTAAATATTTGCTGCCATATTCCTAAAAATCATTGTGGCAATGTTTATTTCAGAAGTTTTGAGTAAAATGTTAAAATTTGCCTGTTACAAGGCTTAATCTACAAAACTGAATATGAGATTTTTGCATATTTTGATTGTTTTGTCTCAGATTATCAGAACAGTATCTTATCTCTCTATGTTGTGAACAAAAGTAATAAGAATGTTGATAATTTGTTCAATAGTGATTTAGCACAGTAAATCTAACATTTTCTCTTAAGTAGTAAAAAAAGGGTGGCTGTGAAATTCATGAGGACATTTTGATAAATATCTTCATTATTAGTCTGGGGATTCAAAACACTGACGTTTCCATTTTATGAGAGTGTGGTTACCATATTTAATACAGACACAACATTTTCAGTACTTTTACTCAGGATTTTTAGCAAATTAATTTATGATGCTGTAGCTTAAAGTAAAAGAATTGTAAAAAAAAAACTTTTGTTCAGAAGCTGATCTGTCCCAGGACTGCATAAACACTTAGGCAGTCATCATTGACAGGTGTCTTGCACAGGGGTCACCAGGCATGGCTGTCTTATCTTTAGTGTGCCACAGAACTAGGGCAATAGTACTCAGAAAGCTGAGCTCTCTGTGTCTAGTCACACTTGGGGGGGGAGGGGGGTTATATGTCAGAATGAGAATGGCTGGAAGCATATATACAACAATTACAGGACACAATCACCATACTACTGAATGCACACACCCCTGACATACTTAGCAGACATTAGAGGCAAAGAGGAGACATGAATGCTGCTCACCCATTGGGTATAAGCAGAGGTACACAGACAGATATACGTATGCTTTCATGTATGCAGATGGCAGTGGGGAGACTAAGTTCTTCGACAGCTACCTTTCTAAGCTCAAGTACAACCCTCAGTATGAATGCTATACCCTACCTACATGCCATATAATAATGACAGTAAGCAAAACACACTTAGAATCAAGATGCGTTTGCAACAAACCAGTGGTGTTAAGCTAAAGGAAAGCTGATCTGATGAACTCTAGGTGATGGGCAAAAGCACTTATTATAAATAAAAGCTGAGTTATTCTGGTGACTAAGTCTGCTCAAATTTATTTCTTCAGTACTTTTATACAAGAGGATTTAACATATAACATTTTCGATTGCTTATTATTGTTGCTTATAATTCTAAATTCAATATTTATTTTTCATATTTCTGAAATAAAAGGAATTGAAGGTAGTCAGCTATATTCATGCTGGTGAAGTTATCTCCTCGAATCAATGCTGTGGTTTATGTTGAAGGCAGGAGGTGGAGCAATATGGAGTATAGAATGGTAGCGCGGGGGCACCTTCAGTTATAACCAGCATGAGTGAGCCTTCATCTAGTGGGTATGCGTGTATACTTGTGGTAGATGCAATGTGTTTGCCTCTTAGTGGGCTGCCATTAGCATCAGAATTAGACTGCACTGCATAGCTGGGGTGCTTCATCTTCTCATGTGCAGAGCTGGTCTTCATGAACAGGGCTCCATGATGTTTCTTTGGTTCAGCCATTATTTACACATGCCCAGAAGTACATCAGTGCCAAGGCTGTACAGTGAGTGATGCAGTCTGGTGAACATTATATGCTATATTTGTATGAGAACTAGTGCTGTGTAGATAATTTTTAGTTTACTAGACCTACATGGAGTGAACCATGTCTACACTTATTGCCCAGAATACATACAGAAGTGAGAATATTTTCATGAATGTTTACGCTGTGGATAACACAGGCACACAGATGGTGCACCTATGGTCTTTTTGAGGTGTGTACTCACAGGGAGATTCTATAAGGAATGTGTACCACATGACACGGACTTCCTTGTAACATCTACACCACATACTGTACCACACACCCTGTTTGATTAAAACATGCATGTGTTATCTCTTTTATATAATTCTGTTAGCTATAATGTGCTGTATTACTTATTTTAAATTAACTTTAACTCTCTACTAAGCATGTCATGGATTTTTCATCACAATAAGACTATTTTTTGCACATTAGTAAACTTTCCAATATATGCAACTTTCAACTTTCATCTCTTAGACTCTCCATATATCTGTTTAGTTTCTTCAGTGGTTTCCAAATCTAGAACACTTGATGGAGATAATCACTTCAGTATGAATGCTATACCCTACCTACATGCCATATAATAATGACAGTAAGCACAACACACTTAGAATCAAGATGCGTTTGCATCTGACCTTCCTTTCAGGATACTTTTTGCCACGCCAGTAGAAACATGACTATAGGAGTCTTCCTCTGAATTTCTTTGCTATAATTTTCCCAGTCCCTATTTCCCAGTGACAGTTGTAGTTAAGACACTTCTGGTGACTTTTCTTGCCAGGATGTTGATATATTTCTCTCATACAAATGTCCGCATTTCCTCCTTTAAGGCTTTCTATCTTCTGCATGAGTAACATAATGATTCTGGTTTGTCCACTTTGCCAACAGCTTCAGCTTTAGGCTGGAAACTTTCAGCATTTTTTTTTCTATTCTTACTTTGTTGTCAACTTGTAAACCTGACAGTCTTTTGTAGTTTATGTAGTATGTCTGTATGTAGTTTTTTCTTTGAAGATTTTCTTTACAGGGCGTTGAATTTCAGGTGTCTGATTTTCAACCTTCTGTCCATAAAATGAGCTATTGAGAGATTGTATCTGCAGGGATGTATACCTATATTCCCAAACTGTGAGATAATCCTTACAACTACTTTTCTTTATCATAAGATTTTCCCTGTTCCTAGTTCTCTCTCCTTACCCATCAGCAAGACCACTAGAAAACTGCAGAAATTATCAATAAGTGTAGAAATATTTTACAGAATTTGTGAGAAAGTTGTGGAAATCTGTGCCCAGCCACACTAGCCTCTACTATAGCTTTCAACTGACTCTGATTTCTCAGAATGTCCCCAGTTTTGCCTGATATATTTCATCATTAAATAATAACAGACACTTGAATTTCAGAATTCATATCCTTCAGAAAATGCATGCTAATGGAAAAGATGTTATTCTAACAACTAAATATATAAGAGCAATACTTAAACGCTGTCCTTGACTTGGGGCCTTTATCCCTCATTCTTATGCTAGGGGATTGAGAGGTCTGCCTTCTAATAGTTTATCATATGCTGCAGTTTGAATTAATCACATAAGTTACAAGACAGATAGATGCTCTGCCATGTGTAAACATTTTTTTTTTGATAAGTTTTCCCTAAATGCAGTGCAAACAATGTTTTGTACAATACCTCTTCAAGGTCTCTAAACATCACAAGCAGTGCAGCATATACATACATATTAGGCATTCATTTGTGTACCCCCAACTTAAACAGATGAAAGCTAATTATCCGTAACTATTTTTCTTGAAAAAAATATAAATGACTTCTGCCCCTTCCCCTCTTTTATACATTTAGCATTACAACTTAATTACAAAACCTTCTAGATGCAAAGAACATAAATTGCCAAAAACCTGTGGTAAGTGCACAACCTTCATATAAATAGTCACTAGTAATATGTTTATATGTGTTTGTGTACATTTTTTAAGCATGCACATAGGTCACTTAAACTTGCATTGAATGACTAATTTAGCTCCCTTGAACACACTAATTTACTAATGCAAACTTTTATTATCTTATCCCAGTCTAACCTTCGTTGTATTTGTATAGGTATCCATAACAAAATGCAGACTACAACTAAAGTTATCCTAACCAACTTAATACTCATAGCCACACTTATACCTGCCCTCACCTCAACCTATCTCCTAACCTGTTTTGAAAAGGTGAATTACTACCACCTTAACTACTCTCCAAAACAAACAGCCATTCACAATATTTCCCTCACCCATATTCACATAAACATTAACTCCACTCCTTGCTACCTGCTAGCTAAGTTCCATCGACTCACACACATTAAGTACAATAACCTCTTAGTAAAGAAAGTGAAATATCAAACTAGCTATATATATAACCCAGTTTCTAGGCTAAAGAACCCCACCTTAAAAGATGGTGACATCCACCCAAATCCCGGCCCAACCAATGCCTCCACAGTAAATATTCACTGCACCACACCCTCAACCCTTCCAACCCAGACCAGACTCTCCAACTCTTTACTAATAGGACATCTCAATATCCGCAGTATTAACAACAAAGTAGCCCATCTCCATGCCCTCCTTGATATTCATTCCTTTGACATCTTTTGCCTTACAGAAACTTGGTTAAAACCTGGAACTAAGGATAATGAAATAATCCCCCCCAGGCTATAACATATTGAGACAAGACCACTTAAAACATAAGGGTGGGGGAGTAGCACTCCTATTTAAAAATGGCCTACAGATCTCCTCTATAACTTATAACCCACCTCAGGACAGTAAGGCTGAAGTCCTCATCTCCAGACTTCAACTCAACCCTAGCAAATCCCTTTACATCATCTGTATCTACCTACCCCCTGGCAATAACAGCAATACAATACAAGATATTTTAAGCTGGGTGTCCTCAACTTACCCACAAGAAACAATAATACTAGGTGACTTCAATACTGACTGGAAAACTGTCAATACTAAAAACCCTTCCTCACATATTAATCTTCATGGCTTTAGTCAAACAATCACCTCCACAACCAGAATTAACAAACCAACCAAAAATGAGAGCAGCTTAGACTGGATACTTGTTAATAAACATCCACAAACTTATAATGTAGGAACATTACCTGATGATGTAAGTGATCATACTCTGACTTACATTATAAGGCAAAAGAATGATATTTCTAACACCCCTACTTATAGGATCTCACGAACAAAGAAACACTTTAACACTGAACTATTCCAAAATGAACTAAATGCCTGTGACTGGAATCCTCTAAAAATTCTCCCACTTGAAGAGGCTGTTAAATATTTTAACTCTAAATTTTTAGCAATCCTCAATGAGCACGCACCTAAACGATCTATTAGAATGAAGTCCAAACCAGCCCCCTGGCTTTCAAAAGAAACCAGACAGAAAATTCTACTTAGGAAAAAATCATGGGCTAAGTGGAGAGCTAACAGAACTACCCCTGAACAACAAACTTTTAGACAGTTGAGAAATATAACAAAAAAAGCTATACTCACTGACAAAAAGAACTACTATTGTAAACTACAGCAAACGCACCAAAATAATCTACAGAAATTTTGGACTAGCATAAATAGACTCCTCCACCCTGGCCACTCTAGTACACCATGCCCTCTAAGCTCTGATCATAATGCCACACATCAAACTGCCAAGAACTTCAACACCTACTTCACAGAGACCATACAATCTTTAGCCAGTCAGCTTTCCACTGACAACACAAGTCTCCCTACCTCTATACCTCAATCTCTACCAGCATTCCAATTTCAACCCATCTCTACCACTCTCATCTACAAAATTATACAAAACTTAAGCCTTGTACTCCATCAGCAAACCAGTTACCTTCTGAATACTTACAAAAAGCAGCCAAAGTAGTTGCCTTTCCTATATCCATCCTGATAAACAGAACCATTAATGAGGGAACCATCCCAGACATTTGGAAAATCTCCCACATTATCCCCCTACATAAAGGTGGTAAATCTAATGATTACTCTAACTACAGGCCGATAGCTCTACTATCACCCTTAGCAAAAGTCATGGAAAAATGCATTCACCATCAGCTATTAGACCACTTAACTAAACACAACATACTGGCTAACTGCCAGCATAGCTTTAGGCCATTTCATAGTACCACCACCGCTCTCCTATCTTTCACCGAGTCCATTAATAGAAACCATAATAACAACATCCTCTCTTCTGCTCTCTTCATCGATGTTTCAAAAGCTTTTGATATAGTAAACCACTCCCTGCTTATAAATACACTTGAATCTCTTTCTCTTGACACCCAAGCTATTCTATGGTTTAAGTTCTACCTCAACAATAGGATTGTCAACAATTCTGGGAGAATAAACTATCATACCACCTGCCAGTCACCCTTGGAGTCCCTCAGGGCTCCATTTTAGGACCTCTTCTTTTTTCATCATTCATCAATGACCTTCATGTAGCAATCCCTCAAGCCACCTGTATACAATATGCCAATGATTCTACGCTCGTATGTTCTGCCAACTCCACTTCAGAACTACATTCACTAACTCAGAAGGTATTCAACTCAGTAGAGGCTTGGTTCTTGAAATGCTGCCTCCTTTTGAACGCCAAAAAAACTAAGCTCTTACTCTTTACACCTACCAGTAGTTCCTCCCCCATAGACTTCTCAGTCAAATCCAGCAACAGCACCCTTATATCCCCCGACTCTACCACCAAACTGTTAGGAGTCACAATCGACAATAACCTCAACTTCGATAGCCATATAAATAACACCATACAAACAGTAAATAGAAAAATGGGCCCCTTATATAGAATCAAACCCTTCTTAACTCCAACAGCTAGAACCACTATTGCCCACTCTGATTTAATCTCAACTCTTCTTTACACCTCACCTATATATACTAACCTAAAAAAACATAATCTTCTCAAACTAGCCAACTCCTACAACAGCGCCAGATTTGCCATTGGTAATGCATTTCGAACTCACCACTGTTAGAATCTAAAGCAGCTAGATTGGCTTGAACTACGAAACATTCAGTTCTTTTACCAACCAAAAAATACTCCTATACTCTCTAACCTCATTACCCCTATAATAATCTCAATTCCCTATGCTCTTCTAGCAAACTGCTTGCTAATATAAGCAAGTCCAATAACTTGGCAGGTGACTCCCTTTTCTCCAACACTGCTGGAAAAAACTGGAACCTTCTACCAATCGATCTAACTCTACTACCTTCACTGTCACTCTAAGTAAAAGCTCAAAAGACACCTAAAAACACACTGGTTATGTCCTTGCAGTAACCCTGACTAATCTTCAGCCTTCCTTACTTCTATCTTCACACTGCCTCTGGTTACAAAATTGTATACTGCTTACCCCTCTGTAAGCAGACACGGTCAATAGTAAGATTAATATAACTTCCAGTATTTATTTAATCTATCAAGGAACTTTAAATTACCTCAGATATCATGTTGTAAAATGACTTATATCACCCTATATATTCAATCCTTCTTAGTGTAAGTATTTCTCATAAAGATTCCTTTTTTGTATTTTAATTTCCTTTCTTCTTTCTTTGTTATGTAACTGTATATGATATTTTTTGTGCTACTTTTGGAGCTTTTCTCCCCGGGCCCCTACTGAAAATGGAAATATATCCAGTTAGACTAGCCCGGTTAACAAATGTAAAATAAATATGAAATAAATAAATAAATTTTAAACAAACAAGTAATTTAAGAAATACTTATCCCAGCTGAATGTAATCTCCCTGTCATCTCAGATGTCCAAGTGAGAACCGCCCTAAACAAGGCAAAAAACACAGCATCAATGGGACCTGACAGTATCCCGGGGTGCGTGTTACGTGAACTCCAAGAGGAGCTAAACCCACACATAAAAATGCTATTTAACCTTAGCCTTACTTCGGGATATGTACCTGAACACTGGCGTACAGCAACAGTGGTCCCACTCCACAAGGGGGGTGCCTCTACAGACCCTGGAAACTACTGCCCCATAAGCTTAACTAGTCTGGTCTGCAAAGCTATGGAAAGAATCATTATGGAACTCATAAACAGAGACATAGGGGACCTACAGACACTTGACCCCACCCAGTTCGGCTTTGTAAAGGGCAGATCCTGCCTTTTAAACCTGGTTGACTTTTTCGAAACAGTCACTAGAGCCATTGATGAGGGCAAAGCAGTCCATACAGCATACCTGGACTTGGCTAAGGCCTTCGACACAATACCCCACTCAGGCATCATATATAAGCTAAACAGCTTAAAAGTAAACCCTTATGTCACTAGATGGGTTGCAAACTGGCTAAAGGACAGAACCCATAAAGTTAAAATCGCTGGTGCAATGTCAGACTCAAAGCCAGTCACAAGTGGTGTCCCACAGGGATCTGTCCTGGGACCCCTCTTGTTCGGCATTTATTTCTCAGATGTTAAAGCAAACATGGGAGGGCTGTGGCTGACAAAGTTCGCAGATGACTGCAAACTAGGTGCCATAGTCGATACACCAGCAGACACACACATCCTACAAAAAGCCCTCACTGAAACGGACAACCGGTGCCGTAGTCACGGCCTTAAACTAAATGCCAAAAAATGTATAGTCATCCCTTTTGGAAAAAACAAAGTACCCACAAATTATCACATAGACAGCAACCCATTGAGTACGGAAAAAGTAATCAGAGACCTAGGGACCCAAGTAGACAGCTACCTCTCATTTGACACCCACATTGCCAAAGTGGTTAGAAAAACATTCTACCTTGCACACCTCATCATGAAGGGATTCACATCCAGATCCAAGGATGTCATTGTACCCCTATATTCCTCCCTCATCAGACCCATGATTGAGTACAATACCCCATTTGGTATGTACCTCACCTGGCATTTGCAACAGCTGGAGAGACCACAAAAGTACCTCACCAAAAGGATCAAGGGTCTCCAACATATGTCTTATTCTGCCAGACTAAAGAAACTTCAGCTCTATTCAGTAGCATACCGCCTGCTCAGAGGTGATCTCTGCCTGACGTACAAGGCCATGTCCAATCAGGATCTGATGGACATGCTCCACCTCAAAAAAATCCAAATACATCAGGACCATGAGAGCTAAAGACTTAAACCTTGGCACAAGTATGAATAGGACATGCTGGAGGGATAGATTCATAACCCAGAGGCTTCCCATGCTTTGGAACAGGATCCCAGTTTGTATTAGGCAGAGCCCCTCACTGACTCTCTTCAAGAGAAATCTTGATGAGTGGATGGGAGATCGTAAGTTTACCCCAGGGGTCACATCTGTGTCACTGCTAGACAGAGGCACAGTAAACTAATTCTATTATATAAAGGGACCTTCATTGTGCCACTACTAGACAGAGGCACAGTAGTCTAGATTTATTCTGTACATTTTTGTACCATTTCATGGGGTGGCAAAAGCCACATCACTATGGCTAGGCTTACAAATGCCCCAGGGCAGATAGCCTAGTACTATACTATGAAACTAAGCCTCTATATTTAAATTAACATGTAGGATGAACCATTAATAGCAAGAAAACTCAAGTCATACAGATCAAAACTGTAATTGCCTCATCCATATAACAAGACATATTCACTGTTTCTTATGCCTACTGTTCAATGTTCTTTGTCACTAAAAAGTTCTCTGACTGCTATTTTTAACTCAGGATTCATGTGATCAAGCTCTAATACATAGCCTGAAAAATAAAACCAGACGTAAAATAAATCACTTGAAAAACTACTTTGCCTCTCCTTAGCAGTCCTACAACATTTTAATATACTGCTGCTATCATTTGCTATATTTACATGAGTATGCAAATAGTTTCAGTATTTTTAGTCAAAAATATAATGTTATAACAGTACAACTTAACTTACCAAATAAAATTATATGTAAACAAATCAGGTGGCCCATATAAACTATGTGCAAGCCGTAGATAAAAATCAACATACTGGATAATATTTAGCTACATTGGAACATTCGGATACAAAATTAAATGCCCACTGCAGTAGGTCAGTCCAAAACACCTGGTTTGTAAACACTCAGAAAGCTTTAAAAGCCCTGGTCTTCCTTTCAGGCAGTCATCACACATCTAAGTAAAAATACTCATAAGTACATATTATCCTTCATGCTATTGTTTCTTTCCTGTCATTTCCTTCTTTCCTGATATAACGCCCATAGCATCCATTTATCCATATACCTCTTATCTTCATCTGGCTACAGTAATAGTTTCATAGGTAAGTAATAGGCTATCTGTCCTTGTGTACTAGCTAATTCCTCTTAGTGAGAATCAAACTCTGTACTTCTTGGATATAAGGTAAACACCTTAGCCATTATGCCAATCCCCTCTTGCTTATCATCCTTATTCATCAATGTTAAAAGCTCTTGTATATTAGTTCTTCTATGTCTTTCAACTGCATGTGACTTTTGTTTTTGCCAAAGTTATTGTCAGTCTCAATAAGACCAACTAGTATGTTGACTACCCTTCCAGTGTTTTACAGCCTAGTGTAAATCCATCCTCTGTTAAGCTGACCTCCTTTATAAGTACTCCAAACAAGTTCTGAAGCTCAGTTCTATCTCTGTGAAGCACAACACATTCCCCAAAACATGTCCTCATGGACCTAGTACTCTCAGTGTTCATGTACAGCAACTGCTGTTTATCTTTGAAGCATATAACTAGGTTATATTAACCTAACTACACTGATTGCCTTATGCACAATCACAAGTTTATTTTAAACTGGAAAGTAGCTGTTAACTGTTGTCTTGCTGCTCATTTATCAATATATTCAGCCGTGAAAGTTTCTATACTGAGCACAGGCTTGAAAGTTCTATGTTTATTTTAATTGCTGCATGATGAATGGAAGCCTGATTTAAACACACTGTAATGTAGTGTAATTGTTCCCTATCATTGTAACCTGTTGTACAGGCAGTTTGCAGACTAACAGTAAGGTCTAGCTTTGTCTTATAAAAATTACTGACCCATACTGTAAAACGAAGCAGTTTTTCTGTTGTTAGATATACGGAGCTGCTGCTTACCGTATACTCTCTGGATGAAGTGAATTCTAAAATGCCTGCTTGCTTGGTGGATAGATGTTTATGCTAGTAAGGTTCTCACTCCTTATGTATGTTTTATTCCTAGGTAGACCCCCTCTAAAAAAACTAACTAAAGACTCTCCTACCTGAAGGAAGCTTTCCTGCAACTGTACCCAAAGCAATTCACCTGGAGTCCAACCTACATTTGGCTAAGGTTAATACCCCAAACTGTATTGTAATCCTATATTCTCTAGTCTGCTGATCTGGTTCTAAAGGGACCTATAGTCTGTCCCCCATAGTAAATCTGGATCACTCTATGTTATTTAATTAACCTAGCTGACCCTAACATTCTGTAATATTATTACTAAACTCTAAATGTACACCCTGAACACTGTATTTTCAGTCCCATAGCCCTGCAATTTAATCTCTGAACCCATATACTGCAGCTAACAAAGACCAAGAGGTTTCACTGATTGTTTTCTCCATACACCTTGAGGTCCAGCTGACCCGCTCCATTTGCCCTGCAGTCTCACTCCGCTCCCCTGCCCCCATATCCCACCCACCCCAACACTCCTAGCTTTATTCCTCACTTTTCCCACCCTCCTAGCCTAATTACCCAATAGGAGCTCTTCCCTCATCATTCCTCCCACTTACAGCCTTCCCACTTAAACTCATCACTCTGTCTCCCTCCCTAACAATTAAAATCCCTTCCTCTTTCCTATACTTCTAGAAAACCTTTATCTATTTCTAAACCCTCTCTTCCTCATAGACATTCTCTTCTCCAATTCCACTCATACCATTCTCCCTTTGCTCAGATATGCTTTCCTTAAGTCGCTACACCTTCCACACCCCCTGCTTCCACCTTGTCATCCTAATTCCCCTTTACTATGCCAGCTCATATTCCTCCAATGCTTGTCCAATATTACCTACAAAAATAACCACCACAGAAACCCACTTACACCTTCAATCTTACTCACATTACCACTCTATCTCAACCTCACTTTTTCAGCCTAACCCTCTGCACTTATTCCACCCTAAAATCTTCTCCTCCACAGTTAAGATACTGACACCTAAACTAATCTTAGATCTACCTAACCTCATACCTTGCAAACCCAAATGGCTAAAGGATATTTCCTTTAACAACCTAGTTCTAGCTGGAGATATCCATCTCAATGCTGGTCCGAGTCCCCTTATTAGCAACACCTACACCTTATCCTCTTCCTCCACCCACAACACCCTAAAAATCTTTACTAGCAACGCCCAGAGTCTCAACAACAAAGTTCACCAATTTCAAGCTTGGCTAAGCCATAACCAACCAGATATCTTAGCCATCTCCGGAACTTGGCTCAAACCCTATATCTCTGACTCTGAGATCCTGCCCCCAGGATTTCATACTCTCAGAAATGACAGATTAAATAAAAAAGGTGGTGGCTCAGCCTTAGTCTACTCCAACCTTCTTACCTTAATTCCCCTCCAAATTCCAATTCCTCAATTCAAGAACAATGAACTGACTGCTGGACTACTAAAAATGAATAAACACAAGAATATCTGCATCATAGCCCTATATATCTCACCTGGTAACAATATTTCTACCCTCTAAAATATTCTACTCTGGGCTTCTACTGAAATTAACTACGAAACTTACATTCTAGGAGATGTAAATATTGACTCGAATAAAGTCAATAGCCCCTCTCCCTCCCTATCCATCAACCTCTATAAATTTATTCAAATAAGCCTCTCCATCACCCGACCTAATAAAATAAATCCCCCTGGATCCACTATAGACTGGATCCTAGTCTCTGATCCGAATAAAATAACCAACTCTGGCACAATTCCTGACACCATTAGCGACCACCTCCCAGCTTTCATTCATCGCTCAACTAGCTCTTCTCCACACCAGCATCAATACATTCTCACTCGCAACCACAGTAGATTCAACCCCACAACTTTCTCAAACATTGTAAAAAAAAAATGAACTGGCAAATTCTAAACACCCTTCCTCTTGACAATGCTATAGACTACTTCAACTCTGTCTTCCTAGATAGTCTAAACTCCCTAGCCCCTCTAAGATACAAAAGGATAAAAACTAATACAGTTCCTTGCCTGTCTAAAGATACAAAACAAATTATTCACCAAAGGGACAAACTATGGTAGCTTTACCAAAACAATAAACTGACCAATACAAACAGCTCCATAACCTTGCAAAACAGCTAATCACCAAGGACAAAAAATCCTACTATATCAAGCTCAAGTCCAATAACAATAAAAACCCCAAGCAATTCTGGAAATCAATAAACTCACTCCTCAATCCAGGATCCAAGAATAACCCCAGTCCTGACCCTAGCAAATCTGACCTTGAACTAAGCTCTGAATTTAACTCATTTTTCATAGAAACTATTTCTGACCTGACCAAGACTTTACCTAAAAATAACCCACCAGCCCCTCACTCTTACCCATCTAACTCACCTAATAACCCTCCCCTTATGTTTAAGCTCAAACCTGTTTCTGCTAACTTAATAAAAAAGACTTCTGTCCAAACTTAAACCTTGCTCTAATGCTCCTGACAACATTCCCTCCTCCTTACTAAAATGTGCTGCTGAAGGTATAGCTCTCCCAATCAGCATCATAATTAACAGATTTATAAAGGAATCATATGTCTGCAAACTCTAGTGCTCAGCTTATATACTTCCTCTTCATAAAGCAGGCAAAAACAAAAGCATCTCAAACTTCCGCCCTATTGCTCTGCTCTCACCAATCTCCAAAATCTTAGAAAAGTGCATCCATCTCCAACTTATACCTTTCCTGACCCAAAACAATCTTCTTACACCTACCCAACATGCCTTCCGCACAGGCCATAGCACTATAACCGCTCTACTCTCTTTCCTAGAAACTGTCAATCAAGCCCGACATTCAGGACACTTGGTTTCTACTGTTTTGCTCAATCTGTCTAAAGCATTCAATACTGTTTCCCACAAACACCTTCTCTATCATATCTCAAACCTCCATCTCTCATCAAACACTTTATCCAGGTTCTCTAGTTACCTATCAGACAGATCGCAGGCAGTTAAATGGAAGAACTCCACCTCTTTCTTCTTACCTACCCCAAATGGCGTACCGCAGGGATCCATCCTTGGGCCTGTGCTTTTTAACATCTTCATCAATGACTTTCACACTGCTATTCCTGATGCCAAAATCATTCAATACGCAGACGATTCAACCTTAGTCTACTCTGCCTCTAACCTCTCTGAATTGCTGACTAAAACCCAAACTGCTTTTTCAACAACCGAAAACTGGATAGGCCAAAGCCTCCTCTCTCTCAATGCAAATAAATCAAAAATTCTACTATTCCCTCTCACAAAGACATACTCCTATGACAAAAATGCTTTCAAAGTCCTTAGTTAAACCAACTCACCTATACAAGTGGTTCTTTCCGCTAAACTACTTGGCATTACTATTGACGAACAGCTCAAGTTTGATATCCATATTCAACAAAATATTAAGAAAACCCACCAAAAGCTAGGAATGCTGTACAGGAACACTCGCTTTCTCTCCTACTCTACTAGGCATTCTCTGGCCACTACTTATCTACTTCCTTCCTTATTATATGGAGCCCCTCTCTTAACTAACCTATTCTCCTCTAGCACCTCCAAACTAGAAAACTGCTACAATAAAATCTCTAAATTTGCCACCAGATCCAAAACTTCTACCCATCATTCCCTTACCCTACGATCCCTAAATTGGCTTGAACTCCGAAACTACTTAGACTTCCTCCAACTCACCACTGCACACAGACTTGTATTTCACCCAACAAAATGTCCAGCTCTAAGAAATATCCTTCCCCCTTACACCCCCAAAAGAACTCTCAGATCTGAACATCAAAACTTAATTGCTATCCACAAACCCAAACGTCCAGCTGGCCAACTTCTCCTCTCTGTCTCACTAGGCAAAAAATGGAATTCTCTTCCTTCCTCTCTAAGAACCATACCGAACTCAGAAAACTTCAAAACTGAGCTTTTCAAACACCTGTCCACAAAATGAAAATGTACCTGCCTTCACCCCACCTAATCATTCCAAGTATATGCCCCTAGGGGGTTCTCTCTCAGGTTCCTAGGCTCTCTATAATCTCCCCACCTAATCATTCCAAGTATATGCCCCCAGGGGGTTCTCTCTCAGGTTCCTAAGCTCTCTATAATCTCCCATAGCTATTTTTCCCCCAGGGGATTGTCCCTCAGGTTCCTAAGCTTTCTATAATCTCCCATAGCTATTTTCCTATGAGTGTATCTAAGCTCTCTACATCTCTTATAGCCACTTATCACATGACTCAACTTTGTAAATATTGTAAATAACTTCTTACTTTAAAAGTGTGCATGTAAAGTGCATTCACATTTACTTAAATGTATGTATGTAAAATGTTTTCACACCTAATACATGAGTGTTTACTCAAATGAAATTGTATAACCCATAAGATCACCCACAAAGAATTTTGTTGACTATGCGTGTCATTGAATGTACTTATTTGTAACTGTACTATATAATGTATGTTTTACACTTTTGTATCTTTTGTGTCTAAACTGTATAATGTATCTTGGAGCTTTTCTACCCGGGCCTCCACTGAAAATGGGTCATTTTGGCCCAGTGGACTTCCCCGGTAATCAAACTGGAAATAAATAAATAAATAAATGAATAAAATAACCAGAGTATAAAACAACCCATGAAAAGATTCTAAACCTTCCCAACTTGGCCTCAAGAACCAACTTAGAGCTGATAAATCTACATCCACTCTTCCTAACTTACTGTTGTATCCAGTTGCTTCTTTCAGTTCTGCTTTACCGTATCTGGTATTGTCCTTTTATGTGCTTGTAGAGCCTGAAATACCTTACTTATTAATGTTTTATAGTATAATGAGCCCTGTCTTGCCTCACTCAATAAACTAACCACTTCTGGAATTTGTGCCCTATTCCCTGAAACCCATTTCATTTGCTTAAGTCTCATATGCCTAAATCTGACAACTTCATGTTAGGGTAGAATTTTACCTGCGGCTACCATTTTTTCAGAACATTTCACAGATGTCGCTCCTGATTTCCAATCACATGCCACATTATCAGTTCTTCTATCCTCTTGGGCACAAACATGAGATACTCACTCTCCCAGTTCTTCACTGCTCAGCCTCTACACAGATAACATTGATGAATGAGGACTCTGTTGTTTCATTCCACCATGTTGTCCATGGTACTTTATGACAGTCTCCCAGGAAACCCACTAAACTGTGAAACAAATCTTTCCATTACACAACATCGAACATATGCATTCATTGAGCCATGTAAACAAGTTTCAATGGTGTTTCCCTGTGTCTTCTATGTGGAGTCTGCATGCCCTCCCTTGGTTTGGGTGGGTTTTTTCTAGGTGTTCCAGTTTCTTCCCATATTACAAAGATATATGGTAGGTTAATTGATGATGTCTAAATTGTCTATAGGCATGAGACTTTGTGTGTGTGTGTGTGTGTGTGTGTGTGTGTGTGTGTGTGTGTGTGTGTGTGTGTGTGTGTGTGTCTGTGTGTGTGTGTGCATGCATGTGCGTGTGTGTGTGTGTGTGTGTGTGTGTGTGTGTGTGTGTGTGTGTGTGTGTGTGTGTGTGTGTGTGCGTGTGTGTGTGCATGTATGTGTGAGATATGGAAGAAAGGCCTGACAGTTTACTTTCTTCTCCCTTGTTTGCTAAACACTGTGGATGCTGGTAGCTATACCTGGAGTTACAGGAGTCAACTGTGACTTCTAAGCATGAATGGAATAACTTGGACGTCTGGACGGCCTAATCCATCGTATTCCCTTTGGAATAATCAGTTTTCTGTAAGCCACCCTGGGATACTTCACATTCAAAATAAAATTTTACAAACTTTTTAGCTTCTTAAAGACATTATCCAGCAATGGAAGCAAGGAATATGTAAAATCATTGACAATAACAGCATCAGAATATCCTAAACTTTATGGTCTAGATTCAAAATCATAATCTTCTATTTATCCTGTTTTATCATTATCTTCTTCAGGATTCCTTCATACAAAAGTTTCACAGCCTGAGTTACTTCATTTTATAACTACATCAGTAGATATTTTATTTCAACTTGACCTTAGAAATACGTATGACTTTACCATCAATAGCTCACTAAGGTCAGACTTAATTGCGATCACATTCATTTTCTATTGATTTATTTTATATTCAGAATATTCACCATATTTATACAGAGTTCAGACAGATCCATCTCCAGGATTGTTGAAGTAACTGATAGATCATATAAAGACAGATAAACTTTTTTCTGCGTGTAGCACCATCTAAATCGTTCTACAGACAGCCTTTGCAGCAAAACCCGCCAAAGGTTCCAAGTAGATAGCAAATAAAAGCAGGTACAATGAAGCTCTCTCTTTCACACTCAACCACCCTGATATATCTTCTATGTTTCTGAAAGCTGAACACCAACTTTAACGGTCTGTTGATCCTTTGCAAGTATTCCACAAAAGATCACAATAAGACCTGTTGGTCAATAATCATGGGCAAAGCCAAAAAAGTGGAGTGCAAAGACTCAAAATCAGGGACAGATTTTAAGTATTACTCGCAAACTAAAAAAGGTGCTAGAATAACATAGTTTGCATTCATTATCATGCTCTTTCTTGAGGATGTGAAGTCTGAAATTCAAATTTGTTATTATTTAGTGATTGCAATCTACAACAGTTAGCCAGAAAACCAAGCATCTTATGAGGAACAGATCAAAACTATGAGTTATAATCAGGGACATTCTGTGAAAGCAGAGATAGATTAAAGCTATGACTCCCATTGGTCAGTACTTGGAGGAATATACAAGCTAAGTCAAACTCTAGAACCTCATCAGTACTTTATAGGTGCATGTGTGCCGTCATGATTCTAAATGGTATCTTCAGTTTATATTTGATATGTTCTAGGAAATGATTCCACTACCCTATGTCTTTGCTCCTCTGGAACTCACAAAATAACCCCCCCCCCCTTTAGCCTTAGTACACAAGTTTACTATGTGTCTTATTTTCTGAAGGAGTTTAGTGTCATTTTATCAAGTGTGGTCAATTTTTTCTTATAAACATTGTGACTTTGGATCCCTTGACTATGTCTATCAACCCATTCCAGAAAGGAATAGTTATCTTAGCCATCACATCCTTATTCAGATAAACAGAAATTGATCCATACACACCTTTTCTTACCCTCTCCCCTTTCTTCAGTAGGGTTATCTCCTCTCTAATCACAGTGGATTCATACTAGAGACTCTTTGGACTTAGCTATTAATGGCCTTCATTTATAACCCTTCTGTTACTAGTTTAGCCAGAATGCCTAAATAGATGTCATTAGACTATAAGCAATTTATAACATTAACATAACCCTGCAGTAAGCGAGTACTACGGTTTCACCTTCCCTGAGCCATTCAAACCCAACCATCAATCCAAAAAGATAGACCTGGTATAAACTATGGTCAAGTATAACATTATTTATTCCAGAGTGAGAGAATATGATCTAAATAGGATCCTCATTCTAGGTCTCTGACAAAAGCTACAGTGGTGCAGCAGTAGTGTTTTCGCCTCACAGCAAGAGGTTCTCCCATTCGATTCTTGGCTGGAGTGCCTTCTGTGTGGAGTCTGCATGTCCTCCCCGTGGTCGAGTAGCGTTCGAAAGACATGCGTGAATTGGTGTGCCTTTGTTGAAGGTTGGTTGTCGGACTGGCACCTCGACGCCGTAAAAATCTACTGCCAATCATTAGCGGACTGGAGTTCCGCTGTGGCGACCCCTAACCAGGAAAAGTCGAAAGAAAAAGAAGAATTAGAAGAAGATTCTAGGTGTCTGACATCATGCTCCATAATTCCAAGTGTGAGGAACACGTTGTAATTGAGCCTGACCTTCCCTCTCCTTGAGAAACTACAGTATTATAGTTATATCTTGTTTATGGCTAACTATTGTAATTCCAGGAACTGTAATTATGAGAAAAAAGAACCGTGAAACTAGAGTAGAACATCAAATTTTGCCAATGTCTGTTCTCATTTAAAATTACTTTTGTGGGGGGGGGGGCACTTCCTCATACATCCTCCAATACTTCTGCTATTTATTTATTTTAACTGTCAGATCGCCATACCCAGGAGAAAAAGGAGTACACTGAGACAATGTGATCTCAGACTTAATATATATAAGGTCCCCATTTTCTCACATTCAGTCTTGATATTCCAGAACTCACAGTTACAAGGCTCTGAATTTAAAACTATTACCCTCTTTTATACTCCGTCATTATCTGACTATATCATATCTCAGAACACTTACCCTTGAAGTATTAATGCTAAAATGGAAAAATCCTTCTCCGGGGTGGTACCTTCTTTAGTGATAAATTAACGGCTAACTTACACACTGTACAGAATGTTGTGTCCAAGACTAACCAGTGCTTCACTTCTGTTATACATTGTTCAAAATGCCACTGACCTGCCGCTGAATACATGCCTCTTATTCCTGTCTGTGATTTCAAAAAGCTTTTATATAACATGATTTAAGCAAACAAAAATTGCCTTCTTGCTAATGCCATATACCTTACTCCAGATTATCCATATATAAACAACGTCTTAGGGCAATATATGCATTTCCTGCTGACCATGTTTCATTGAGAATTAGATCTACCTTATAAACCTATTGATAATAAAAATAACAACAAAAACTCCACTCGGACAGTTCTTTAGACCAACATATTACATCTTGCCATTTTAAGTCATCCGGATGCCAATCTGTGAGTATTTATTTTAAAACAAAAACAACAGTACATAATATGCCAGCATCATGCTCCTCTGGTTTAGAGATACACCAATGTTGCCCACAGTTTCAAATGGTCAAGAATTTTTCCAAAATATAATTACTCTGACCTCCCCCTCTCGATAAATAGCCTATGTAATTACCATAGTTCTTCTTTCCTGCAAGACTGCTACCACTCTGTTTAATAATATGCTATTTATATGTAAGTACTTTCTTAACCAATAGTTTTTTTTTTTTAGGTTTGTTTTTCAACTGGGTACCTTTTGTGTTGAGTCTGCTTGGCCTTTCTTTGTTTTTGTGTGAGTTTCTTCTGGGGGCTCCATCCTTCCCCTCTCCCATATTCTAAAGACATGCAGTAAAGTGGATTAGGGACTGATTGCCCATTGATGTGAGTGCATATGTACAATATGGAAGAAAAGCCTGGCAACCTACTTCCATTTCCCTCATTTGCCTTGAAAATTCTGCAGGTAGCAGTGGCTGTCTGTGTGGTCAATCTAGGAGTCATATGCAGCTTGTAAAGACAGCAAGTGAGTGAGTTTCCTGAGCATGACAGAACACTTTTTCTTGTTCACAGCTTCATTTCTGGGTTATGGCTAGCTCTAACAACTTTAATACAGTCATGAAAATCTTAGACGTATTCAGTACAAACTTGCATCTTTCCTAGATGTTTCTGTAACGCATGTGTTTCTTTTTTGGTTTGGCATTTGTATTATTAGTATATATTTTTTATTGGGCTTCAGTCCCTTGCATATTTAACAATAACCTATGTGTTTCAGACTTTTCACTCTTAATTTACTTTTGCACATGGATGATGTGAAATTATGTTGTCTTAATGTATTTAGCAATTATATCAATTTTGTCATGTTCTTCCTGTGTCTGCCCATATTAGCAGAGTACCATGTATATGTTCATCATTTTGAAGCATACAATCACTTGCGCATTACCTCTTTGTATTACCTCCGAAGTGCTAATGAAATACCCAAAGGAATCTGCACCTTTCTAATGCAATATTTGTTTTCTTTATCTAGCCTTTATCTAAAATTATCTCTAGTTTGCCTTTAGTACTGAAAAGAACTTAAAATGTGGGAATATGAAAAACATTTACTCAACTGTAAGCAGTGGGAAGTCCATCATTTTAATCACTTTGTTTAAGTATTGCATATCAGTGCAGTTCTGCAAATTATATTATTTAATTCCTATTTTTACTACTCCTGAGTGCTACTGGTGCTTTTCTAGGAATATATGGTAGTGTTATATTACTGACTTGTTTTCATAGTGTATTCTTTGCACAAGTAATTGTGTGCAGTTTCTGAAACACAATGATCTCCAACTCTGCATGTTAAGTATGTTTTAGAACTGTTAGGGAGGTAGGAGGGTATCAAGTCTGCACTGGATGAGGGGGAAGTTGAGAATGGAACTCAACACTTATTGAAGAACCATCTTGCTTTATCAGGATAAAAAAACAGCAAAATGGCTATCCTAATCTCAGAGACTTGTAAAGTACTGGGATACTAGATTGCCATGCTGATGGGATTATGACCCCTTTTCCAAGTGTCACTTAATTAAGTTCAGTAATTATACATTAAGAAATGAGCCAGATTAGTATCCTTAAAATAACAAGCATAAGCAATCTCATTACAGTGAAAAACAAACATTACAACAAACGACCTCCTCACCCAAGGAACAAGATAATCCAAACACTGCTTGCAGGAAACGAAAACCAGCACGAACACTGGGTATTTTTAAGTACTTTTTATCCTTTAATCCAAGAACTTCATCAGAAAACAAATACCCCACATAAACCACCACTATTTATACAAAGTAATCCATCAGTTATGCAATCAGTTATTCAAATCAATCATAAATTGATATTATACTGAAATCTTAAAGTGAAAAATCTTGAAAAACATCATATTTACAAAAATCTTTTACACTAATACATATAAAAACAAATAAATACATATATTCCATAAAGGTGTATCTTAAAATGAAATAAATTTTATTAAATGAAATAAATGAATTAAATGTTTCATCATTTGTTTTATAACCTCTGGATTTGCAAAAAAACATTTTATATTGATTGTCTGATTAAGACCTGAAAACTTTTAACAAACATTAGTCTGTGCCAAGGTTATGGTTGCAGATGCTCTGGTTGTTGATCTGTACTTTTTGATCCCATGGTATAAGCAGAAGTTGTGTGTTTATGAGTGTATTGCCACAAAAGGTGACTACACACTCCAAAATAAGAAAATTTAGTTCGACATTGCTATAGTTTAATCTGTTTTGATTCAAAATGTGGTAGGAATTGAATTCATGAGGTGATTAGAACACCTGCATTATTTTGAATGAGTTACTTTTTTAAGTCATAACTCATTTGCTTGACTTATATAATCAGTAGAGCTACACAGTGGAGTAAAAAAAAACATATTCACTAGACACTGTGAATCCCGGGAAAGGAGAAGTTGGGTTTGAATTCCCACATCTTTCATGTCTACCCTACAGATAACGTTTGTTATTAGGTGGTGTACAGATCATTGCTCTCTCATTCCATTTTCACCCATTTTGAACATCCTACACAAATAACTTTAGAAGAGTGGACAGGAAACATGATTTGCTAGAGACAGCAGTATCCCTGCTTTGCTTAGCATCCTGAATGTTAAAGAGTCAGGAGGAGAAGTTTGAGGTATAGAGTATCTGGTGGTTAACTTATTTTTTCCTGTGGAGTTCACCAGGAGAACGCTCTAGGAAGGCAACATTATACCTGTAGATGTAACTATGTTCAGTGGGTCACATGAGGCATCTAAGGATGTGCAAACACATAGTCTCACCACCTCAGGAAGGGCAAAGATGAACTGAGCAGGGCATTTACAGAACAATTAATTGACTCCCCTGTTACAAGTGCAAGACCAGCTATTTTGAATTTTGAAACAGTGAAAAATATAAAACTTCCAACAGAAATGAAGTGAATATCAAAACTCAGTGATACACTGTTGAAGTTTTTTTTTTTTTTTTTTGCTAGGATACACTCCCCCCCCCCACTGCATGAGGGTTATGCCGCCCATATCCTCATTAACTATATATATATATATATATATATATATATATATATATATATATATATATATATTAACTTTGATGTTACTAAACCCCAGAGTAGGGAGAATGCACTGAGATGCAGCATACTTAGATTTACAGCTATTGCCCCACAATTGCTCATAATTCCAAGGATCACAGTTAGAGTAATTGGAAGTGAAACAGGCACCTTAATTTTTTACCTGTCAGAGTGAGTGGTGTTGAGACCTGCCACTCAGCATTTACCCCTCCTTGGGAAAAAATGGGCAGGGTGGGCAATGGATAGGCTATATACAGTCCAATATAAGTGAAGGGGAGCCAAAGACAACAAGAAAGTCATGAACTTTGAAGAAAGAGGCAGTTGTTTTGAATTCTGTTGGCAGCAATTGCTTAAATCAGAAAGAATAATTGTTTGTGTGGCTTTGTGACAGTATTACATGGCAATTAGAAATAATAGTGGTCCTCGAATATTAACTGAGATGCATTATTTTTTACTATCACATCTGAAAAGTACATCAGTTGCTAAATTAACTACCTTGTCTTAACTAAAATGAACTGTTCATAGTAAAGATCTTGAACACACAGGGGTGTGTGATGTGGGAGGTGTTACTGTAGTATGGCTGAAAAGGATTATTTGGATCCACCAACCCAAATGGTTAACTAACTGATGATAGCTAGCTAGCTAGATAGACAGGTAGACAAAATGTAGTAAGGAGTACCGTTTCCGTGGCTGACTGTCCTGTCATGCTGCACTTATTTACAACAATGACTAATGTCAGCGATACAAACAAATATCGGGCAAAATAAGATAAGACAGAGTTGAGCAGATATATGTAAGTACAGCAGATGTTGCAGAGAGCTGCTGGTGGGACAGAAGATGAATGCTGCTTTTGAGTAAAGTAAAACTACAATGGAGTTTGCTGCAGATTACTCTTAAAGAAAGGCAGGTATTCTGTGGTAAGGTTTAAAACACAGAGGGAAACGCAGCTGTTACTGTTCAAATTCAGAATACAAGAATGCTTAACTTAGGTTTGGAAAACATCCACGACCTAGGCATGGAGTCATGGTAACAGATCTACTGCAGCTTTACCCGGTAATTTGTTTGTGAATATTGCTTTGAAAAGTTGTTACTGTGCTTTGGCTTGAGGTGTGGATGAAAAACAGTGTTTGGGCTAGTTCTCTTACCCATCTAATAAAGATACATAAATGCATGCATACATATGCAAATAAACCGCTTAAGAATACTCTGTTAAAAAAACAGTTGTTTTTGTTTGTGATAATCACAGTTTAAACAGTCACCCTTTCTCTAAGCTGCGACACTCCGGCAGTTTTTTAATATAAATAAGGAGGTAGAAGTGCACACCCCTCCTGCATAAGTGTCATAGGTGCATTGGTCTCCAAGACAAAATGCCATTTTATGTGTAATTGATGTCTTCAGAGATGGGTTGTTTCATACAGTTATCAAAAATATGTTGTTCTCTATGAATCCATCATCAGTTGATCATAAGACAACCATTATAATGACCCTTAAAAGTACCCTCTACTTATTGCAAATTTAGTGAGAAGATGGAAGGTGGGGTAGACAAAAATAGGAGAGATAAATAGGCACACGTCAGAGTGATGCATAATCCCATCAGGTTGCATTAAGTATTACAGTGCATTGATAATGGAGAAATATCTGAATGTTTCATTAACAAAATTTATTTTATTTCACTGGAAGTATCCATGTGGGCAGGGCCCATTTACACTGGAGGCCGATGAGAAAGGCTGGAAGGTATTTATGTATTGAAGGCATAGCAAATATGATTTCAGTCCTGGTGAGTGCACAAAGTAGCACGCGCAGTTGTGATTATGTACAAGACAATTAAAGCAATGTATAACTGGGGAGGATATATGCTACAATTATTTCACGAGATGGATTAAGTGTAGGTGACATTTCAGTAACTATACAGCCCAGAAGTCTAAAGAAAATGATGGATTAATTTAACACAAGGAAGTCAGTAAAACATCAGAATACTTAAACTATGTAGCTCATGTATGCCTAGGGCTAAATACAATATGTATATTGGTCAAATAAAATATGTAACAGGTATAAACTGACTGAATGGGGAAGGGCGATTCAGAAAGCTGACGTACCCGCTGTGAGACCAGTAGAGAAGAAGGCTATCTGGGCAGATGATTATAAATAGAGCAGATATGTAGAAAGCATCGAGATGTTCAGTCATTTGTGGTTCATTGTCTATATGTATTATCTATTGTTTCTCAACACATTATATCTTATGACTATGACTTTAGAACACCTGCACGAAAATCACCATGCAGGAAGTCCTAAAGCAAAGGCATCATCATGTATTACCACTTAGCATACAAAGTCTAACACAGTATTTAAGTCACAGTTCTGTGATAAGTTAATGCAATAACATCCACATGTAGTGTCCTGCTATGGCAGATGTACAGAATTACATGGCAATTTATGTGAATGGTATTCTTACAGTGTATGTATATTTCATACTTAAAAAGTAGAAAAGGCACATTATTCATCCATACCTTCCTATTACAATAACCTGCACATGTAAATATTTAATTACTGCCACATGATCACAAAACATTACTCGAGGGAAGGGGGATTAACTCCACTGACTCTCTTTCTTCTTTTTGAGTTTGCATATTCACTTCTCAGCTGCTTTTGTGGTTCACGCTTGTCTCATGTATGACTTTGTTCTAGGTTAAGACTCAAGTGGAATATTGAAGCAGCATCTGCAACTGGATCAGATTTTATTACATGTATTTTATATTCTGTGCTGCGTTTGAATACCAAGCCATATGCAATAAAGTTCTACTGGTACAATTTGTATTTCATATAGTGTGAAGTAGGCTCAAATCCACCCCCCCCCCCAAAAAAAAAAAAATAGCAGACTAAACCAAGATGAGCCTGAAATTCTTTACCAGCACAGCAGAGATATAGGAACTGCAGTGAGGGGTATGATGGGACAGGGACTACAATTTTAAATTTTGACTCTGTTGCCATCAATATTTGAAAATTTAGCAGAACTAGCAACATGAGGTTTGACTTTCACCACTGTTACTCAATAAAGTACAAAGATCAGTGAGATAAAATACTCTCCTGCTTTGGGTTATGTTAGTCCTGCCACACTGCCTGATAAGCACAACGCCTTCCAGCTACAGATCAGCATTATAGTCATAGCCTGTCATGAATTTCACTTACTTAGACCATGTCTGCTGACTTTCAATGCAACATTACCAACGGCAAATTGAGCTGACCAAAATTATTTGCAAACATACTTGCATGCCACACACACACACACACACACACACACACACACACACACACACACACACACACACGCACGCACACACATGCACTCACACACACACGCATGCACACACACACACACACACACACACACACACACACACACACACACACACACACACACACACACACACTTCTGTCCTTAAACTGGATTTTTTTTTCTTTAAAGGTAGTTGATTACAGTCAATAGATGCTGATAATTATTATATTTATAGACATGTTTTACTTCAAAATATGTTAATTCATATCTTTTTTATCTATTTTCTAAATTCATAGTGCTAGCATTATCATTAAAGAAAAATGACAATAAATGGCAGCATTACAACAATTAAGATGCCAAATTCTATGAAAATCTATGTTTTCCCAGTGTTCATTTAGCCCAGATTTGAGACTTTCTGGTATTTTTACCAGAAAGTAAAGTAGAAATTGCTCTGATATGTGCAGTGGTGCAGTGGTTGGTGTTGTTGCTTAACATCAAGAGGTTCTTTAGTTTGATTCTCAGCTCAGGTGCCTTCTATGTAGAGTCTGCATGTCCTCCCTGCATTCATGTGGTTTTCCTCTGGGTGCTCTGGTTTCCTTGCACATTCCAAAGACATGTCCCCAATGTGTTTCTCCCTGGGCATCCAATGAAAATGGGCTCTGTCCTAGTTGGACTTTCTGGGTAAACAAATGTTAAATAAATAAATAAAATAAAACCAGTATCCCTGGTGAAGAGTATTAGACTGTCCATGGCAAAGACACACCTGAGATTCATTAAAGGGTACATTGTCACTAATGGGCCATGCTCTCATGATGTGGTATTTTGTGATTCAGAAGCATGTTAACAACAATGATTAAAGACCTTATTATCTGTTAATTTGCATGTTTCTGGATCACAGTTAATACCACAGTGTGCAGATCACTGCTGATCTGCACATTACATTAGTTAACTGCTGCAGCCTCATCTTGTAGGCACAGGCATCCTTCTTCTTCACTCTTCCACATACACACACACACACAAGTACACATTCAAGCCCAAACGCACATACATAAGTACACATTCAAATACAAACACAAACATACACACACACACACACACACACACACACACACACACACACACACACACACACACACACACACACACATGCTCACACACACAAAGGTGTAGACATCAAATATCTTTATGAATTTCCCCTGCTAACTTTCTCTGGTCAGCATGATGCCACCTGCTCAATTAGAAATTCATGGTTGTGAGACAGGTCTTTAAAAGTTAACTAATTTAAAGAATACTTTTTTTTTAATTTATTACCCAACATAATTAATTAATTAAGTTGTTTTTCAGTAGACCTTTTTAGCCACAATAAAAGCCATAAGCACATTTATAATTCATAAAGCAAGTATAAGAAATGTACCACTGAAATGTATTCTACAAACACATTTGTAATTGAGTAATAGTGTACAAATAATTTATACAAGCAGACATGATAAAAATCAATAATTCAGTTAAATCACATAAAACACTTTAACACATAGACACACACACACACACACGCACGCACGCACGCACGCACACACACACACACACACACACACACACACACACACACATAAATATGAGCTTATATCTATTTTTTGACTAGATATAAAGCTGGCTACTTTATTGAAATAAACACATGGACTACTGTTGCACTGCATTTTGGAAACATGCTTTAATATGATTTATTCAGTGGGTAATGTGATGACAGTCAACATCATTTTTTTTTTATTTATCATTTTTGTTGACTAGGTTAGTCCCACTAGGCTAGAGCCTTCTTTCAGGGGAGATCCGGGGTGGTATTTTTACTGCTAGGGGAAAATTTCCTTGGGGACCTTCTACTCTTTTGGATAGGAGCCATAGGATCTTTTATATCCACCTAAGATAAAACCAACTCAAACAGATGGGGCCTCGGTTTAACATCTCAATCATAGAATGATGCAGTCAGGAGTGCAGCACTTCCCTTATGCTACACTGCAGTGTCAGAAATCCATCTATCTGCTTTGGGAATAGAACTTCAGCCTCCTGCACTAAAGATAAGAGTGCACGCATCATTATGGGAGACAGCATTTATGCCTCCATATAACACACACATCAATACTGTAGCCACTTGACAAAAATGTGATAGACACAAACATAAAAACAAGCTAGTACCGCAGAATATACAATATAGTCATGAGATAGTACGGTTAAGCAGAGAGAGCTAGAGTCTGGAGCTGTTTTAGGAATAACTAATTGCTTGGTGTGGGTAATGTTTGGTTTACTCATGGTTGTATGGGTACAGATCATGTGTATCAGATAGCTTCTGAAGATTAAGCAAGGCTAATTATGTTTATGATGCATGGAAACTACACAATTTTATGTGAAATGATGAGAAAAGCACTTTTTAGTTTGTAAGGACTAGTATTACTTCTGTACTGTACTAATATTTGTGAAGTGTTTATTTCAGTGAGTTTTGAAATCATCATTATTTCAGTGCCAAGAGCCCAAATGTGATAGGAAGTGTTTCAAGAAATATAAGCAATATTTCTGGGCTTAAGAATGGTGAATGTCATAAGCTGGTGGAAATTTCAACACAACTGGTATAACAATGGGGACTGACATAGATAAAGTGGTAGCCAGATTTCTTCATAGGGGAAGTGGTCTATTCACAAAGAACATGCTGATTGGTCTGTCCAATCAGCATGCATGCTTTTGAATATGAATAGGAATTCATTATATAATTATTTTTAGAGAATGGGTGCAGTGTACATCTTTACCCTGACAGGACAATGAACATTCTCCAGCAGGGTGTTACTGTACAGGTGATGCTTCATTATAAAAAAAAAAAAAAAAAAAAAAAAAAAGAGGTCCACTACTATTAAGCTGTCCTGAAGCTTCGATAGAGAAAACTAAATGTCAACTATTTTTTTATTTTATTTTTTTATTTTTTTTACATTCGCTAAACATGTGTTTGCTGTTTAGCAAGTGTAAACTAAAAAAAGAAAGAAAGAGAAAAAGTAAGACAGTGCATACCATTTGTCGAATTCAACAGCCCATCTCTCACCATACATTACCTAAACAATGAATTGTATGAAACTCTAATGTCTGGCATTACTGACTGACTTTATTCCTCAATAACTTACCTGCAAATTTAACATTTTTCAAGAGACGTGTCAAATTGTGCAGCAAAATTAGGGATACTTAAGAGGCACGGAGGTGGTGATGGTTTGCAATGTCTTGCATTCTAATATTTTTTTACTTACAAGGAGACATTTTAGGTGTATTCACACAACAAAGTGACTGCAATTACTTATCACATGTGTGTATCTGAGTTTGTGTGTATGTGTTTCTATGTATATAAATGTGTGAGTCTGTCTGTGCTTCTGAATCTGCTTCTCTGTGTTTAGACATTGAATACTTACATAATTTATATTTTGGATGTAAAATACTTCCTTTAAAAACAATTACATATGCTATAGCAAGTTTGAAATGTTAGATGGAGTTATTTTACATCAAAATACTTACAAAATATAAATAGTAACAAAAATGCAATACAATTTAGTAGATAGCCAATTCTCTAAACATAATAATGCCATCTGGAGTAGAGATTATGAGGGAATTAACACCCTTCCAGGGATGGAAAGGCTTTCCACTTGCAGCATCAGGCTTTGCAATATACCTAGGCATGCATTAATTCTCTGATAACCCCCTCCCTGTCTGGCATTATTGCTTGTATATCTCACACTTGGAATTGACTTTCAGGTCTGCATTAAAGTTCCAAATACCACAATAATAGTCACGGACCACAAGACACAGAACAGCAATCACAAGAATTTAATTCAAACTTAGCACTTCGACACCAAGCCTTCAACGAGTACAAATTCATCCATTAATCCACTCAATATATATACACGCAATAAAATCAAAACACTTGTTAATTAATTACACAATCAAACAATTAATTAATTCATTAAATCATCTATTTCATTAAATCATATATTTCCAATTAACTTCCTTATTTAACCCATTGGGTTCCAAAGTATTATATTTTAAAATAAAAAGAGTTTCTTTCTTCAGTAGCTTTTGTTTGATATGTAAACCTTCTCCCAATACTACTTTTATTTTTTCCAGAATGCACTCTTGTAAGCAATCTGGTTCAGCATTTTGTGCAGTTATAAAATGTCCTAAAGGGCTTTCTATTTTATGATTTCTAATGTCCCTTATGTGTTCTTGTAAACGTATTTTAAACACTCTACCTGTTTCTCCTATATAATAAAGGTTACAACTACAACTAAGGGCATAAATTATTTCTTCAGTATTACATGTATAAAGGACTCTAGGTGTAAACCTTACATCATTAATTTTTGGAAAAACAGTCAGTACATGTTTACATACTGAACATTTTTTATAAGCTATGGTTCCCATTTTATTTCCCTTTAAAATAAAATATATATAGTAACATCTGGTGATATAAAACGATTGTGTACCACCATATCTGCCAAGTTTCTATTCCTCTTTTAAGCAACTTTAATCTGGCTTTTTATCAAATATCTCAAATCTTTATCATTAATTACCATTTTCTAATATTTTTTAACTTCCTTAACTATAGTTTCTGTCAGTACATTAAATGTAGTAACATAATACACTTCTCTATCCCCTTCTTTGATCTTTCCTTCATTATTAACACATTTTCTTCTTATTTCATTCCTTTTCCCATTCCTTTTCCATTCCCCAAAACTCCATTATACCTATTTATTTTTCCATATCTGCATTGTCTTACTTTATTCTCAGATTCTTCCACAGTTTTTTATTATACCCACTTTCTATAAACATATTTTCTGTCCTTAACAATTCATATTCAAAAGCATCATCTGAACTGCATAATTTATTTAACCTCAAAAATTCATTGTATGGCAACACAGCAATCAAATGGCTTGGGTGGCAACTAGTACCATATAGAAAGGCATTATTCTGGCCAAATCTCCTCTGGATTAAAGTTCCTGTGAGACATAGACGGTATTTTGATCAGATAGCTTTTAAAGCACCAGTGATTAAAACTGGTTATTTAAATTTTGATTTTGTCAAAGCCTGCAGATGCCCTTTGTTAGCAAAATAAAATACCTGGTTTTGCTGGAAAATTAAACATTTCCTTTTGTACCAGGAGTACGTCTGCAATAGTAGAGGCACAGATTTGCCTAATGAGCATTAATTGGATGGTGTGATTAGTCAGTTTTGGCCCAGAATATGAGCTGGTTATATTTAGTTTGATGATATTGGAACTTTGCATTCTAATGAAAGAAATTGGCATTTAGAATCATGTCACATTCACTGATACCTTTTAACATCTTTATGTGACCTTGGAGTTGAAACATGGGTACTTACGTATTATCACAACCACATTTTCGCCCTGATGCTGGTTGCTTCTCCTTGTGTCAACTGGGACCAATAAAGTATGAGAAAACCTCAAAGACGTGTTTTCTTTAATGTGTTATTGTTTTTAGGATGGTTTTTCACTTCAATGGCTGAAAAAATAAGGTTTGACAAATAGGTTTCCCCATTTACTGCCAGCATCTGAAGATGTCAGTTAAGAAAGTCCAACGTTCCACTTAAAACACGTTCCGCGTTCTCAGCCTTTTCCCTGAGAATGGAAAGCATCAGGAAAGAAAAGCAAAGCAGTACCCAGTCTAACTTCTTAAAAAAGTAATCGGGAAGGGTAGACTGTTAAAACACGATCTTGGTGGTGGGTTTGTAAAACTAGTAAGGGTTTGCACATGTTAGGATTTCTGGCTAGTGTGCTCAAAAGCAGCTAATTCATTGGAAGTGTGTGTGTGTGTGTGTGTGTGTGTGTGTGTGTGTGTGTGTGTTTCTAACATCGTAAGCTATGACTGCCCACACTCCTTTCAGGCCAACGTACGTATATACAGACAGCCACTGGGATCGCTCGCTGAATTCAATGCTTGATGTCTTTCAAGCACGCTAGCCACAAATCCTCAAATTTGAACCCTTACTCATTTTAAAAAGCCACCACCAACATCCCAGAAGAGTTTTTTACAGTCTACCCTTCCTGATTACACTTCCTTGTCATTGTTTGAGTAAAAGAGAATAAAGTCCAGCACGTTGGAAAATGCGGTTGCGATAATACGTAAGTACCGAAACATGTAATATGGTGCAGGGAGCTATCCCAACATGCAAAAAGACTGTATCTGATAGTTCCACACACTTTTCAGTGACATCAGAGTTGAAGCAATATTTCTGACATTTTGTGCTTCAGTCTGTGGTCAGTCAGACAAATGTCGACATGTGGTTCTTTGCAAGGATATTAAGATCAGTGAGGTTTCTAGCTTTAATAGCTAAATGTCTATGGGCCTCAAGGTAAAGAAAACCTGTTGTTTACTTGAAGTTTGTCCTGCACATACCATTAAGGTGGCACCTTCAGTCTATGGTCTGAAAGTGTAAGCAGGATGTGTTTTTCTTTGTTCCTTAGCCAACAGCAGACAGTAATCAACGTGTTCAAGGCTGAGCACTGAAGTGCAGAAGGCTGAACCAGCCCTCAGTTTTAATGGAAGCCACTTAACATTTTTCAAGAACAACACTGCAGCTTTCCAGTTTTCAGGAAAAGTTAACAAAATTATGACTTACTGACTGTGTGTCACAATCAACTTTCCCATTCAGTCTTAATGCCATGTTTGATTTAAAATTGCTCATTAATCAAAAACACTTACACGCACGCATGCGCACACACACACACACACACACACACACACACACACACACACACACACACACACACACACACACACACACACACATACACACACACACATACACACTCACACAAACACATACACACACTGAATATTTAAAAATAATTTGATATCAGGAATTAATTAATGACAACAGTAATAAATGGCTAAGTTTCTGGTGTCATTTTAAGGAGATCCAGTATATGTCTGCCTGGGATGACATGACTGACAGACCTTGATACTTTGCCAAAGATGGCCTGCATCTGTCACCCCTGGGCTTCTGGATACTGGCCAAGGCTCTTGCCACCCCTATAGTGCCTTTTTTAGGCAGTGTTCCAAAGACCAAATTACCACCATAACAGCTACAAACAAATGCAATCTGAGGGTCATGCTAAAATGGAGAACATCAACATTTGTGCAGTAACAGAGACCTGGTTCAAGGCAGCAGAAAGCACCCTTCCACTACCAGGCTATAACTCATTCCACACCTTTCGGCCCCAGAACTTGGACCAAAGCTCCAAAGCGGTGATGTTTCCATATTCATAAAGGATGTGCACACCTCCAGACTGGTAGCCCAACATAACGCATCAGAGATACTTCAGGTGCAGCTAACATTGGGTAAGACAGTGATATTGGTCGTAGCCTGTTATAGGTCCCCAACCATGTCCCAAGACTCACATTCCACATTCTTAAGCACCCTGGAGTATATTAGGGTCCAACCTAACACTCTCTTACTGGGCAACTTCAGCTAGCCCTCCATTAACTGGGAAAACTACTCATGTACCAATACACTTGAGTGACATTTCCTGGAATTCATTAATTCCAATGCCCTGGACAAGTTCGTTCTTACCCCCACTAGAGGAAGCAACATCCTTGACCAGGTCATTACTAACATGGGTGACCATTGTTCACCAATAGTCAACTCTTCCCTGGTTAGATCTGACCACAAACTAATCACCTTGGAAATCCACATCCCTTCCACCCCCCCCCCCCCCGCAAAGGTAGCCACCATGAAAAAATTCTCCAAAGCTAACTTTGAGCTCCTAAAAACAGAGGTGGCTAGGCACCCATGCAAATAGAGAATAGTTGCATGACCGCTGAATCATACACCAATGAACTGTATGAACGCATACACAAATGCATGGATCTCACCATTCCCAATAGAACCAAGACACTCTCCTCCAAAAAAAGGAAGCCAATCTGGTGATCCCCTGCCATAAACAAACTGTACAAAAGGAGGAAAATGATGTGGAATAAGGTGAAGTCCCAAGACTGGAAAAACTCCCTTATCAGCCTCAACAAAAAGTTGAGATCCCTCATGAAATCCTCTAAAGCTAGCTATGAAAACAGAATTGCAGCAGATAGTAAAGACAACCACAAGGCCTTCTATAGTTATGTAAAGAATCTCCACGGCAATACCCAGATTTGCTCTGAAATACTGCATAATGGTACGTGTGCCCTGTTCAATCATAGCCTTACTTTAGGCTTTGTCCCTACTGAATGGCGCACTGCTATAGTCATCCCTCTCCACAAAGAGGAGCGACTACAGACCCTGGGAACTATTGCCCCATTAGCCTGGCAAGTCTGATATGCAAAGTAATGGAATGCATCATCATGGACCTAATAAACAAGGATATAGGGAATCTCCAAACTCTGGATCCCACACAGTTTGGTTTTGTGAAGGGTATATCATGCCTGCTCAACTTGGTCAACTTCTCTGAGTCAGTCACCAGAGCTGTGGATGAAGGCAAGGTGGTTCATACAGCCTACCTTGATCTGGCCAAGGCCTTTCATACCATTCCCCACTCAGGAATCATAGAAAAACTCACCAAGCTAGGTATCAACCCCTATATCACTAACTGGGTTGCAAACTGGCTGACAGGTAGAACCAACAGTGTAAAAGTAGCTGACTCCAAGTCAGGCTGCTGACCAGTCATGAGTGGAGCCCTGCAGGGAGCAGTTCTGGGTCCTCTCCTGTTTGGTATCTACTTCTCAGAATTCCAGGGCAACACAAAGGGACTCTGGCTGACAAAGTTTGCAGACAATTACAAGTTGGGAGCCATTATTAATTCCCCAAGTGATGTTGACATCCTACAGAAAGGCCTCACTGAGACCAACGACTGGTGGTAGAACCATGGCCTTAGACTCAATGTCAAAAAATGTGTCATCATCCCCATTTGGGAAAAACCCAATTCCCATAAATTACCACATCGATGGTAGTCCACTGAACACAGAAGATGTTATAAGAGATCTGGGAATACAGGTTGACAGCAACCTCCCTTTTGTCCACCACATTGCCACTGCGGTCAGAAAGTCCTTCTATTTGTCACATCTCATTACTAAGGGTTTTGCATCCAGGAAGAAAGAGGTCATTGTCTCCCTCTAATGTTCCATCATTAGGCCAATCATCGAGTACAATGCCCCCTTTGGCATGTACCTCACTAGACACCTGAAACAACTGGAGAGGCTGCAAAAGTACCTCACAAAGAGGATCCTAGGCCTTAAACACTTGTCCTATATGGACAGACTCAAAAAACTCCAACTATTTTCTGTCTCATATTGCCTACTTAGAGGTGATCTCTGCTTGACTTACAAAGCCATGTCTAACCCAGCTCTGTTAGAAATGCTACATCTAAAGAAATCCCAATCCCTCTGCACCACACGCTCCAGAGACCTCAACCTCATTACCACAATCAACAGAACGTGCTGGAGGTACAGGTTCATAACCCAGAGACTGCCCATGCTATGGAATAGACTTCCCATACATGTCAAACAGAGCACCTCACTGGCCCTCTTCAAATGAAATCTTGATGAGTGGATGGGAAATAGAAAATTCACCCCAGGGATCACACCAGTGGTTCTACTCGACAGAGGCACTGGGTACTAAGATAGGGTGCTAAGATGCCAGGGTAATCCTATGGGATGGGCTTGTAAATGCTCCAGGGCCATTAGCCTAGTACACACCTATGAACCTATGAGCAATGTTATTTTATTTATACTCTAGTAAAAGCTATAACTACTGACCAGTGATTTCTCATCTAGTTTATTAAGCAAATACGGATCTTAGGTACTTTAATTGCAGGATAAGCATTCCTTTTACAATGGCCATTTTGGCTTTATGAATACAGAGGCATAGAATCATGCACTGGAGGGTTTTTTTGTAAATATTAAGTGATTAATTTAGCAAAATCATTGCATCTGACTGCCTAACCTGAGTGTCTGTTACTTCTTTCTTAATAATTCATCTAGTTGCTATAGACATTGATGTTTCTTCTGCATTCTTAAATCTGCATGAGCTGGATATGACTGACAAAACTGGATGATCATCCTGTCTGCATAGTTTTGATGACTTAATTAAAACAGAATGACTTTATGTCTATGTTTGTTTCAGTTCTGTACCAGTGACTATTCTGTCATCTTTACAGAAAAAGGTGAAACCTCAGAGGGTCTGCCATCTGCTAGTACATTACTGTCTCCTGCAATGACAACTATTTGGATATTTAAGTGAAGTGCTTGCACATTAGCTAACAGTTAATTATGCATTCAATGTGTTCTGTCATGTGACTTTTTATTAAAAGTGAAAAGGCATCTACATTAATAACCTTAATGTCTTAAACGGTTACAGTAGCTTAAGTATAATCCAGCATAAATGCAGAAAAAAAATCCATTGATAACACCCACACTTTATATAAAACAGATCATATTCATCAGGTACATATAATAACAGCCAGTCTGATATGCATCTCTAGTGAAGTAAAACACTGAAAAGGACTGGACTTCATCTTGCAATACTCTTAGAAAAACAATCGGTGGTACATAAAAAACATTTTTTGCACAGTGTTTTATCATGACAAATTGTCACACCACCAGCATGCTTGACTTCAATAGAAAGCACTTTTGGCCTTCACTGAGGACTTCATCAAAAGAGTCTGATGAAGTCCTCTGTGAAGATCAAAAGCACATACTTGTTTTTTCTCTTGCTTTATTAAAATTGTTTGCTGTATAGTCTGCTTGTTTCTTTATTTTTTTCTTTATTTTTCCACTATTTTGAAAGTTGTTTGCTTTTATTTTTTTAATTTTTTTTACAAATTTGTTTGTGGTCCCCTGGAATCTTTTCTGTTTATATTTTTATATCTTTTCTACTGCCTACATTTTATACCTTATTCTATAATTAGCATAAGATACATCTGACACCATGGTGTAGAGAGATGAAGCCCTGACTATCACCCAGACCAACAGGGTTTGGTTAGTGACCCCTGGGACTAGAAGAGCCAGTCAAAGTGTGACAGAAATATTAGTGTGGAGCCCACTCATCTGTCTTGGGGCAGATACACATTCCCAGGGGTAGATTTGCAAAGCACAATTTCTCTAATGGAGATTAGAGTAACTGTCTGTGATGCTTCCCTGTAGGTAGATGGGACTGACCCCCCCCCCCATTGCACACCCACTTATGTAGGTTTATACTAAGCATGCAGGGGGAGGCTATGGCATAAAAGAAAAAAAAAACTTTCTTCCAAGCCAATGATGGCTCCACTCTCTGTCTGGTCATTCTCAACCCTAAGGAAAGAATGAGCCACAGGTCTTTCACTGAGGACAATAAACAGGTCAGTAAAGTAGCTAGATGATCAGTGGAGGAGCAGAGAATGAAAAAATTGGGTTATATATACCAAACTGTAATGAATGATTTTTACAAGCCAACAGCAACATACAGCAAATGTTACATAAGTTACTCTCATACTCATTAGTGGTGACCTTTTGTAAGAAAACTTACTTATTAATGAAATTTCATAAATAGAAGTGAATCTCAAAACATTTCAAAACTGACATAACGAATTCTACTTGTATATGTTCATCTTATCCCTTCCTTATATAGACCAATTAAATGTGTATATATACTTAATTTTCCTAAAACTTGAAATAGGCAGTTTATTGTTAATGTGCAAAATTACTTTCAAACATTTTTCATCAACAAAATCAGAAAGATGAAATAGTAGGTAACACTACTCTCTCCTGCAAACACTGATTGTCAAATTAAAAATGAAAAACTTTACCTTACAGCTCCTCATATGCCTGGCCATTACTGTCACCTTTCACTTGCATTGGGTTTAATCGCACAACTTGGCTCATAGACATGCTTACATTAGCATTCTCAGACACTCTATCTGGCACATGCTCCATGTTTCTTATATCGTTCAGTGTTGATTGAGAGTCTGTAAACATTTGTACACCAAGAGAAAAAAATCACCTAGAGTACCACAGGAAATTACAGTCTGTATTTCGTTTGTCTGAGACATTTTTTATAGCCTGAGTAAACTGCAGTCTTTGAAATGCTGTAACTTATAATAAATCATAGCCCACATGTACTAGGTGGCCTTCTAGTGCACTTATAGCCAGGTTACCAAATCTGCCAAAAATGCAAACTGAACAAAGTTTGCTCTCAACTTTCTTAGCTTTTTTCAGCCATGGACAGTGCTGATTTGACTGCATTATCAACACCCAGCGATTTCTTGAAAAAAAAAAAACAGTTTAATTTTAATTAAATTCAGACAACAGAACTGTCCTCCCACTCTAATATGTCCTACAATATCAAAATACATCTTCACAATTTATATTCAAAAGCAATCATCCTCTGTTGTAGCCATACTATTTCTCCATTTACTTCTGCAGCCTTATTTTAAATGTCTGAACATTACTACTACTGTCATGTTCTTACAAACATTCACAGCTTTTTTGTCTTCTTTTTGTAATGTCTGGTGTACCTTATTAACAAACAACAGGTTTCTCTCAGTTCATATCTTACAAGATCTAATATAAAAATTCCTCATCTTTAGTCCAAATTCTCATAACACTTTTCTTCCCATGCAATCAGCTGTACTTTCCATAACCTGTTTAATTATACCCTCTTCTTGCAATATTTCTGCCTCTTACTTGCTAAAAAATACTACTAAGACTAATTGTACTAGGAGTATTGACATTACCTTAATTTACTTATATTTAACTACAGGAAATGTACCTTTTAACACAATAGTGCTTGGAATGAATGAAGGACATAACAACTTATAGCCATACCATGAGTTCTTCCCCTCTTGTCTTATAACTTTTGACTTTTAGTCAAAGCTTCACAGCTCAGACACCTTCTGCTGATTTCACACTTTGCGTGGAAATCAACCTCTGGGATGTGATCTTCAGAAGAAGATGGAGGTGTCATGTTTTCTTTGTAATATAGTGGTCTACATATTTTTTTTACATTCTTCACCTACCAACTAACTGTGAGAAATCATTGTAAGAGATGCTTGTAAACATAGGTCCTGAGTCAATGCTTTATTTCACTGCTTGATGATGTTGCTGCTTTGAAAAAAGTAGTTTTGTGTGACTGTAACTCCTTATTACCTCACAAACATCTTCTATTTATCCCACAGTTTCCTGCTTCTTTTATTTAGATTATGGGTGGTATTTATAGTCATTAAGCAAATGTTTAAAGGCTATCCACACTGTCTATGAATGAGTACAGCAAAGCCATGATTCCTAGAGGTCACTTACACTTATGCGTAATGTCTGCGGATAAGTATAACTAATAACTAAATGAAGTTGTAATGGGATGCAAATGAGAAATTATGTAAAACGGTATATGGTAATGAGGCCTTCTCCCACCTACATGCAATTCTTAGTCAAAGTTTCACACTTTTCCTTGCTGTCCACAGATTCATTATAAAAGGTGGAGCTCCTCCTATTCTAGCTATTTTACAATCAGCAACGATGCTGTCACATGTTGCTAGCCTTATTATTTCCCATTGTGAGCTACTTGTCTTGGCTGAGACAAAACTGCTTGCACCCAGCAGTGCTTGCTGCCAAGAAGGCAGAGAGATAGGCAGATAATTAAACAGTGTAATTTTGACAATCAGGAGTTACTTGATATTGCAAGGGTCTCACTGAGTATGTATGACCCCCACAGGGGCCCTGGGTAGATGCATGGCTTTCCAATCCCTGTGGATACTAAGGTATTTACAGCTCTCACTATACTTGCCACAGAGACATTCCAAAGACAGTATCCCACAGGCTTCTGCCTCAAGGATACACTGGGGGGGGGGAGCAGTACCTCAATAGGAAAGGCTGCCATTCCACCAATTGCCAGGTGATGTGTGATGCATGAGAGTGCATCACCAATGTATTTGCCTGCCATTCCGGCAGTGCACAAGATTCCCATATTTGGCACACTAGCTCACTCTACCACCTCTTTCTGCATGGTAGAATGCCCAGTGGTCATATTGTTGGCCAGTGGGAAATAGAGATATTTTTTTCTTTTTTATTTAAGTAGTTATTCATGATAAAATGTATTACAGAACCCCCCCCCCCCCATGTATCTCTCTCTTTTCTTTCAGGTGATGCTGGATATCCACTAGAGCCATGGATCATGAAAATAGTGAGAAATCCAAGTGGTGCTGCAGACAGTTGTTACAACACAGCCCTATCCCAGACCCAAGAGGGTTTTGGCCTCTTGAAGAGTCATTTTAGGTGCCTTGATGAGTCTGGGGGATGCCCTTCAGTATGAATCAGCTACTGCATGCAGGATGTTCATGCACCAGTCTGGTGGTGAAGTAACCCATGCTTTCACTACAGCTCCCAGTTCTAGTCCTACTATGACTGATGGTGACCAGCTGGCAGCAGTAGTAAGGGACCCATGAGGCAGGCTTATGTACTGCATGTGGCTGTGCAGGTAAACAGGTGGAGTCTAGTCCAGCTCTATGGACCATGACATTCATGTTAATGTTTCTTTTCTTGTAAAAACAGGTAGAGTAAAACTGATGCATGCAGTGGTATCTGTGATCTGTGCTGTGTGGTGCATGTTCTACTGTCAGTGTTCATCAGACATTCCTTCTCGTATTTAAATAATTATTTTTTTATTTCAGAACAGGTACTCATTGTTGTTTGTAAAAGTCATGCCCAAGCATTCATAGACTCCTGTTCAGTGATATCATAAAACATCATATAAGGAAGAATCACATTTATAACTATTTTGCACAGTAAATTCTGCTGAGGTGCTGTACCTAGGCACTGAATGTCCTGAAGTAGTACAATTAGTAAAAAAATGTTACTTCAATACCTAACATTAGTTCACACCTTGCAATTGAATGAAAACATTTTTTTTTTTCATTTTGAACTATGTTTTCTGTTAAAGGACTGTACATCAGATTATTACATTTTTTTAAGACACAATAATTTTTTTCCTCAGAGACAAAGAAACAGCAGATTAATGTTGTTAATACAGTGTAATATCTGTCCTCAGAGACAAAAAATCATTTGTGCAGTGATGAGTGGGAAGTGGCAGCAGTATGACTTTACATGGCAAGATACTCATTTTAATATTTCATTTTCTTTTTACTGTTTCTTTGAAAACTTGTGTACTAAAACAATTAAATTGTAGGTAACTGTCATCTGAGTAGCATCCTGCCATCACCCAGAATGATACCACAGAACAAGGACAAAATTATTGACTTCAACAATTGGCTAAGCTTCTGGTGTCATTCTAAGGGGATCCAGTATCTGTCTGCCTGGGATGACATGATCGACAAGCCACGATGCTTTGCCAGAGATGGCCTGCACCTGTCGCCTCTGGGATTCCGGATACAGGCTAAGGCTCTAGCCACCCCTATAGTGCCTTTTTTAGGCAAGATTTAAATGACAAATTCACCACCCTAACAGGTACAGGCAAGAAGAATCTGAGGGTATTGCTATTCAATGCTAGAAGTCTAAACCTCAAAATGCACTCTCTCGAGGCACTCCTTAAAATGGAGAACATCGACATCTGTGCAGTGACAGAGACCTGGTTCAAGGCTCCAGAGAGTACCCCTGCATTACCAGGCTATAATTCATACTACACCTTTCGGCCACCTAACCTGGACCGAAACACTAAAGGTGGAGGCGTGTCCATATTCATTAAGGATATCCACACCTCCAAGCTAGTTGCTCAGCATAATGCATCCGAGATTATCCAAGTGCAACTAACTCTGGGCAAGACCGCAATCCAAATTGTAGCTTGCTACAGATCCCCCACCATGCCCCAGGATTCCCACTCCTCATTTCTTAATACACTGGAAAATATTAGGGTACAACCTAACACCCTAATAATGTGCAATTTCAACTACCCTACCATTAACTGGGAAAACTACACATGTACCAACTCTTGTGCTCAACGTTTTCTGGAATTCATAAATTCCAATGCCATAGATCAACTTATCCACACCCCCACCAGGGGCAGCAATATCCTAGACCTGGTTATTACCAACATGGGCAACCGGTGCTCCAGACCAGAGATCAATTCCTTGTTGGTCAGATCCGACCATAAGCTAATCACCCTAGACATCCACATCCCTCCCCCACCCCCCATTAGGGAAACCACAGTAAAAAATTTCTCCAAAGCCAACTTCACGCTTCTTAAGACAGAAGTAGCAAACTTCACGACACCTATGCTGACGGACAATAGAGGTATGACTACTGAATCCTACACAAATGCACTTTATAAGCACTTACATGAATGCATGGATCGTGCAATCCCTAACAGAACCAAGATGCTATCCTCCAAAAAAAGGAAGCCAATCTGGTGGTCCCCTGCCATAAACAAACTCTACAACAGAAGAAAGAAACTGTTGCAAAAAAGAGTAAAATCCTATGATTGGAGAAACTCCCTGGTCAGCTTCAGTAAGAAGCTGAGATCCCTCATAAAATCCTCCAAAGCTAGTTATGAAAACAAAATCGCCACTGACTCTAAAGACAACCACAAAGCATTCTATAGCTATGTCAAGAATCTCAATGGCAACACTCAGATCTGCTCTGAGTTACAGCACAATGGCACTAAATATACAGAGCCAATGGATATTGCCAACATCCTGGCAGATAGGTTCAGTGCTAACTTTACCCCTCTGTCATCCCCTAAAGGGCCCATCTCTATACCAGAAGAATGCAAATTTCCTGTAATCACGGCTGCACAGGTAAAAAAAACACTATCCAAAGCCAAGAACACAGCATCCATGGGACCTGACGACATCCCAGGCTGTGTTCTACATGAACTACAGAACGCACTGGCACCCCACCTAAGTACCATGTTCAATCATAGCCTCACCTCAGGCTATGTGCTCACTGAATGGCGCACAATGACAGTTATCCCACTCCACAAAGGGGGAGCCACCACAGACCCCGGAAACTACCACCCATTAGCCTAATGAGCCTGGTCTGCAAGGCTATGGAGCGTATCATCATGGAACTTATAAACAATGACATTGGTAATCACCAAACTCAGGACCCCACCCAGTTCGGGTTTGTAAAAGGCAGATCATGTCTCCTAAACCTGATAGACTTCTTTGAAGCAGTCACCAAAGCCGTAGATGAGGGTAAGGTGGTTCGCACAGCCTATCTAGATCTCGCCAAGGCTTTTGACACCATCCCCCACTCTGGAATTATAGATAAACTCACTAAACTAGGTATAAATCCCTGTGTCACAAGATGGGTTGCCAACTGGCTCACTGACAGAACCCACACTGTGAAAGTAGCAGACTCCAAATCCAGCTTCAGACCAGTGACAAGTGGAGTAGCAAAGGGTTCAGTCCTGGATCCTCTCCTGTTTGGTATCTACTTCTCTGAAGTACAGGCCAACACAGAAGGTCTTTGGCTAATGAAGTTCGCAGATGACTGCAAACTAGGAGCCATAATCAAAACTCCAAAAGATGTGGACATCCTACAAAAGGGCCTTGCTGAGACAGATGCCTGGTGTCAAAGCCATGGCCTCAAGCTCAATGCCAAAAAGTGCATTGTCATTCCTTTTGGTAAAAACTCAATACCCATGAACTACCACATAGGCGGTAGTCTACTTAACACCGAAAGTGTGATAAGAGACCTTGGGACACAGGCGGACAGTAGTCTCTCCTTTGATAATCACTTCGCCACAGTAGTCAGGAAATCCTTCTATGTGGCACACCTCATCACAAAAGGTTTCTCATCCAGGAAAAAAGAGGTCATTGTTCCCCTCTACTCATCACTCATTAGACCCATTATAGAGTACAATGCCCCTTTTGGTATGTACCTCACAAGACATCTACAACAACTGGAAAGGCCACAGAAATACCTCACAAAGAGGATTACCAGCCTCAAAGAGATGCCCTATGCAGACTGTCTCAAAAAACTGCAGCTTTACTCTGTTGCATATCGCCTACTCAGAGGCGATCTCTGCCTAACACACAAAGCTATATCAAACCCAGAACTTTTAGACATGCTCCACTTAAAGAAATCCCAATCCCTATGAGCTACATGCTCTAGGGACCTAAACCTCATCACCACAATAAACAGAACATGCTGGATGGATAGATTCCTGTCCCAGAGACTTCCCATACTCTGGAACAAACTACCTGTCTATATCAAACAAAGCTCCTCATTAGCACTGTTCAAGAAAAATCTTGATGACTGGATGGGAGATAGGAAATTCACCCAGGGGATCACTTCTGTGGCTCTGCTCGACAGTGGCACAGGAAAATAATTTTCTTGGGTGGCGAAAGCCAGGGTACCTTTGGCTAGGCTTATATAAGCCCTATGGCCAATAGCCTAGTACCTACCTATGAACCTATGAATCTGTACCAATGGCAATTCATAGAGCATTAATGGTGTTAATCACTGCAATCTTATGTTATGACATACAGCTTTTCTTCCACAGTTCCCTGAGGTTTTAAGCAGTACCATTACCAGAATGAAATGAATACAGTTGAAAAATATCACAAGTTCCCCCTTCCATTTTTTTTTACTTTATTTAATAATTTATGCCCCTTCACATTAAACATTGACTTGTATGTGTGAAGGTCAAATTGTAAATAACAGTAATGTCATGTTTGAATCACAGCAGGTCAAGGTCAAGTGTATCATACACATCTCCTAAAGATAGGCTAGGTAATGTTGCAAGAGATTTTGAAGAGGTGCTGTCATGAGAGCTGGATGGTGAGTTGATCTGATGACATGACCTACTTGATGCAGTTGATCCTGTAGAAAATAAACTGGCAGTGCTTTGTGACTGGGACAGGGACCTTGAATGAGAGATACACATGGACGCTGATGTGGCCTACATGAAATCTGTTGTTTGTGTTCTCCCCTACTTATTGTAACATTTTCTTGAATAGCACTTGTAGTCTCATATGAGCTGGCCCCACACATCCAAACAGTTCCCTAATCCTCTTCCCCTTCTAAGACTGACTCCTACTTGAGTCTGGTAAGTCCTAACTAGTATATGAATGGGGGTGGCAATGGATGCTTGGTGTGTAACTATACAACACATCCATGTGATCATGGTATTATTCCTCTATTATTCCTCTTCTCTGTCATATCAAAGTAATGCTGGAAATGTTCATGTATAGCCTGGAGGACTGTGACCATTTCCAGCTAACCCTCTGTGGCAGTGCTCTGAGCCCTAACAATGTCACGGCACATTTGCTGCTGGGCAGACCAGTGCTTTACTTGTTTCCTAGGGTACCTCTGAATTTCTACCATCATCCTGAAAATGTTCATCTGAGTTTAGAGATACTGGTGGAGAGGTGCATGGGTTTTCTTCCTGTACAAACATGAGTGTAATGTCAGTGTGTGCTTGACTTTGTGACACAATGTCACTTCCTGCAGAGCTACTAACATGTTGTGGGGTAGGATATCCTCCCTTTAACTTCAGGACTGTGTGCCACATTTCTCAGGCTGCATCATAAATATAACTATTTTATCATCATCATCTTCTTCAGCAGCCATTATGTTAGTGATACTTTCCAAGTTTATTGCTATAGTGGAACTTTGTTTCTGCTGTTCACTCTGTAAAAAATTATTTGAAAACATTACCAAAAAAAGTAGCATGAACTACATATATGTTGAGTAAGGAGTTGTGGTAGACACCTACTGTGTACTCACTGCCTACATTGTCATTCTGAGCAGGTGTGGAAATTTATCCTATTAACCTATTAATAGTCATTGCTGGGTGTTTAATACATGCCAGCATTCAAATCTCTATATAAATGTATGTTACTGTTTATAAACCAACCTTTCTGAGCAGATGTGTGCTGCTGCTGCAGATATTGGTAATAGCCAGTATCCAAACCACCTCTGATTATTCCGGTCCCATTATCTTCTTTGTCACAGTCATCCCCACAAATGGACAGCAGGTATTGCTCATCTGGTGTTAAAGGGATATGCGTTGGAGGTTTCCCCCACCAAGTACTAGTACAGGCACTTGCATTCTGCCTTGCCGTGGCTCTAGCACATCCTTCCATATAACTTGCCCTCTTCTTGCACTGTGTTAATATGCAGTTCCTTCCATTAGCTGTGTTAATGCCCATAACAACTTGATTCCAGGCCTTTGCCCTCTCAACTTGTTTGGGCCTCCCTTTTCCAAAAAGATGTTTGCCATATGCCTTAATGGCTGCCATGAATATGCAGTTTTCCTCATGGTTGAATTTGTCCTTTATCTGCCTCAATCCCTGGTTTTGCATCATTACTGCTGTTTAAAAAGTTTATGTTTTTTAATCAATTAATTAAGAATTTATTAATAATTATATTTCCTATTGCTTATACAAATGAATGTTTGATATATTTTGATACTCAGAAAATGTTAGAATTTAAGGAGGGTGACCATATTGGAATCAATTTCTCTCAGCTAATAAGATAAGTTCTGCAGACTATTTGATCAGCCGATATAGTGTGAAAAACTGCAATCGGGTGGACATCCAAAAAGGATTTTATACATACTAAGCATGTGACCTCATTAGAGGCATACAATAAGAGTTACTTAAAAATCTTGGATTTTATCTCAACAGTTATTAATAGCTCACCCAAAAACACCATGCATATCTGTTATTTATAAAATTTTCAGAAATTATTTTAGCAAAACAGATGTTTCGTTTTGGAATTATTCAAGTGAAGTTAATAGATAAGTATTCTCAGAAAAAGATAAAAAAAACTTTGTTTACAGTCAGTGAAGGAATCCACAACTTCCCTGTTCTGGCATATATACACATGGAAATTTTTACATTGATGTTTTTTCACCTGACACAGACTAGCAATAATGTACCAGAAAGATGAAATGGAATGCTGGAGATGTGGACACCCTGATGCTGACTGGATACATATGATTTTTAATTGCAAAATTTCCCCATTTTGGTTAGACTTTAAATATATTTGTAACGTTCTATGGAATGACAACTGTATAATTTTTGACTCCCTTATCCTTTTCAATGCTCCTGTTCCTGAAGTCATTCCTAAAAAAACAAACATTTTTACTATGGTCTATCCTTTCTATAGCAAGGATAATAGTTACTAAAAATTGGAAATCCCAATCTACTCCTGTCTTTAAAGCTGAGTTTATTCATCTTGTGAAATACATTTGTAAGAATGAGATTGCTACTATAAAAGCAAGGACTAACAACACAACTCATCACTTAATTGCTTGGACAAAATTGTCTAATCTGTTAGAGAAATATTAAGTGTTCTCCTATGTATACAGCTTTTTTAGTTCTCATGGATGTTGTATATAGTTTATTTGTTTCTTCTTGTTACTATACTGTTAAGTTATTGTGTTATAAAATGAATAAATACATTGTGGAAAAAAAAAAAAGAAAAAATATGCCACAGTCGTACACAAAAAACTTTTCACATTATCAGAAGTCAAAAAACATAACGATGAAAGGATGCCTGCTAACCTCTGAAGCAAAGGAAGTCAGGTGACACATACCCCATGATTATACACCCATGTAAAGTCTCAGTCCAGCCAAGTAAGGTTGTGCTGAAGTAGTAGTAAATCAAGCTCTCTGTTAACAGATTCATCCTTCTCCTACTATTTTCTTATATTCATAATACTGTCATCTTTTATTCAGCAGTGACACTAAGAAATCTCTGAGTAAAGACACAGGTATGTTTATTTTATTTTATTTATTTAACATTTGTTTACCGGGAAAGTCTGACTGGACACAGGTCCTTTTTCAGTGGAGGCCCAGGAGAAAAGCTCCATGAGTAACAGTAAATTTTCATGCACACATTACAATAATCAATAGAGTATAAAGTAAACAAAATGTAGTATACATAAGAATATATAATTTGTTTACATCTTGATAACACAACTTAGGCTTTGAACATAACCAGTACTATTTATACGTATAACTTATGTCAATATATAAGGTTAAGACAGGTCAGTAGAAACAACGGATTAAACACTGGGAGAGAAGTTGGATATATTTTGGGTATACTGTGATGTATCAGAGCACTCATGAGGGGTTAGTACAGAAACATAGACACTTATTTTTTAGATAAGCTTTAAGTGACGGCTTAAATTGGTTAGTGGATGAGATTGCGAGACTGGATTTAGGAAGGGAGTTCCATATACGAGATATATAGTTGAAAAATAAAGATTCTCCTGCAGTGTTGTTGGCCTTGGAGATGGTGAGTAAGTTCTTATTGTTAGAGTGAAGTGGTCTACTGGAACTGTAAGGAAGGATGAGATTTTGTAGTGCAGGGGTTCTAGTTGATTGTGTTACAATTTTGTGAGTTAGAGAGAGTTGGTTGTAAAGAATAATGTTGGGAAGCTCAAGCCAGTCTAGTATCCTTAAAGCTGTACAATGATGTGTTCTATATGAGTAGTCAGATGCAAACTTAGCAGTTTTATTATAACATGCTTCTAGCTTAGATAAGTCAGTTTTCCTTAGATTAGTTAAAATTGGAGAGGCATATAGTAGAGTGGAGATCAGATGGGTTTGTGCTAATGTAATTTTGGCCATTGTGGTCAGGGACCTTTTGTGCCTATATAGACTTCCAAGTTTCTTAATGACTTTTTTTAAAGTTAGGGAGACATGCAAGTCAAATTTTAGGGTATTGTCTATTTCCACTCCAAGAAGCTTTGTATGGGCTGTCGGGGAGATCACAGTATTGTCTTTGGCTATTATGTTAAATGTTAGGCGTGAGATAGATGTCTTGTTAGGTTGGAAGAGTAATAATTTAGTTTTGTTTGGAATCAGGATTAGATGGGCGTTGGCTAACTATGTTTTAACAGAAGTGAAAGATTTCTGTGTTTGAGAATGAAGAGTTGATAGAGAAGTGGCAGCACAGATAAGTGTTGAATCATCTGCATACTGTACTATAGAACCATGTGGAGTAGCTGTGCGTAGATTATTAGTAAAGAGGGAGAAAAGGAGAGGGCCTAAGCTAGATCCTTGGGGGACACCAATGGAGAAAGGAAGGCGTGGAGATAGGTCACCCTGCCATAGAACAGATTGTTGACTACCAGATAAATAGTTATGAAACCATGCTGTGGCAGATGGTGAGAGGGACAGTTCAGTTAGTACATCTATTAGTTTGGAATGGGAGACCATGACTACCAGATAAATAGTTATGAAACCATGCTGTGGCAGATGGTGAGAGGGACAGTTCAGTTAGTACGTCTATTAGTTTGGAATGGGAGACCATATCAAAAACTTTTGATAGATCTAGAAAGATGGCAGATACAAAGTTGTTGTTATTCCTGTGATGGTTTATGGTATTAGTGAAGGATAAGAAAGCTGTAGTGGTACTATGTGATGGGCGAAACTCATACTGAGTGTTTGCAAGAAGGTTATTTATTAGTAATAATTTCATGACCTGGAGATGAATACACCTTTTGAGTAGCTTAGAAAGAGGTGAAAGAATTGGAATTGGCTGATAGTTTGTCAGTTCTGTGGAAGGTCCCCCTTTATGAAGTGGGATTACATGGGAAATTTTCCACAGTTGAGGGACCTTGTTATCAAGAATGGATCTATTTATAAGGATTGATACTGGGAAGGCTACAGATTCAGCAGCAAGTCTGAGGTATTCAATGGGTAAGTTATCTACGGCAAGTGTAGTAGGCTTTAGTTTCTGTAGTAGTTTTTTTTATAGTGGCTGTAGGAACTGGGGAAAAGAGAATGAGGCATTGCTAGTTGTAGACTTGGCTGGTTTGATATCAAGATTAGGGGTTTGCTCTTTGGAAAGGGCAATTATAGATTCAGTAAAATGTTTGTTAAAAATGGTAGATATGCTATCGGAATTGTTGTGGATGTTTGGCTTTGGTATAGTACATTTTCCTGGGTGAAGGACTGAGTTTATAGCCAGCCAGAATTTTTGAGGGTTTTTTGATATGTGTTTTGAATGTTATGATAGAAATTTATTTTATCCTGTTTTATTTGTTTTTCTTTTTGCCTTCCTTCTAAGTTCTTGATACTGTTGTTTAGAAATGACTGTGTTAGTCTTTCATCATAGTTCCCAGGCTTTATCTCTAGTCTTCAGAAGGGCCCTAGTGTCTCTGCTTAGCCAGGGAGCATAGTTTGATTTTACTCTGATGGCTTTAACAGGGGCATCTGCATTTAATATATCTAAAAAAGATTTATTAAAGTGCTTCACTGTATCATCTAGGTCAAGGTACTTGAGTGGAGTCCAATTGCACCTTTGTAGGTCAGCTTGGAAGTTGTCAAGATTAAAGTTATGTTTTTCTCAGTTGTTTAAACATAGTAGGTTTTGGTGGGAATATGTGTTATCGTATAAGAAATGTGGGTAGGTGGTCACTCAGAACATCAGGAAGGCAACCTGATTGGAATGAGTGAGAGGAGTTATTATAGCAATAACCCACGCCTGGGTGTGAGTAATGCTGGATTTACCCAAACAAAGCCAACCGTGGGTAAATACAGCATTACCCACACCCAGAAGTGGGTTATTGCTATTATACCATGACATTATTTAAGAAAAGAAACTATTACTTTTCTTAAATAATGGCATAGTATAATGCCTGTTTACTGCCCTTCCGCAGATGTCTGGCATCCGCGGCAGTTCTGATGTACTGCGCCTGAGCAGTACATCAGAGCTGTGCAAAAGCGGAGAAAGCAAGATCTCCGTTGCTTTTACTGTTTTTGCTATGTTAAATGGGTTTAACATAGCGAGACAGTTTTAAAATAAGCAACGGAGATGTCCGTTGCTTATTTTAAAACTGTCTCACTATGTTAAACCCATTTAACATAGCAAAACAGTAAAAAAAGCAACGGAGATCTTGCTTTCTCCGTTGCTTTTTTTTAAAACCTGTCTCGCTATGTTAAATGGGTTTAGCATAGCGAGACAGCTTTAAAATAAGCAACGGAGATCTCTGTTGCTTATTTTAAAGCTGTCTCGCTATGTTAAACCCATTTAACATAGCGAGACAGTGTTTTAAAAGTAGAGTTATACTAATGGAAAAAAGTCCGGGCGACCAGACCTTTTTCCATTAGTATAACTCGATTTACAATGTGCATGCTGGCCAATCAGCGTGCACGTTTTGGGGGGGTCATGGTATAATTAATAATATCCAATCCAAGGTGGATTGTTTTTCACTAACTTTATCTATTCATGTAGGTTCTTGAATAGATTGAGTAAAACCATGCAAGTTTAGGTGATGGATGTGGTGATCTGTATCACATACAAACCAGTCTAAATTAAAATCACCCAGTATGAATGTCTCCTGACTAAGGGTACTACTTGCCCAGTGCAACAGACGTTCTATAACTGGGACATTATTTCCAGGTGGGTTATAGCAGCCAATTATATTAAGTGTTTTTCTTGAATTTATGGTTAGTGTGGTATAGATGATTTCTGCACTGTCCAGTTGTGGGGTTTTGCATTCAAGGAAAGTTAAAGTGATATGGCCTTTAAAGAGGACAACAACTCCACCTCCTCTTTTGTTGAGTCTATCCACCCATAGTATGAAGTAACCCGGGGGTAGGTCCGATTTTTTTCTGTTTAGGATTGCAAGTATGGGGGTGTTGAGACTAGAGTGATTAAATGGGTTGGTGTTACCTGAGAGTGGTCCAGGGTTTGGGTGGATGTCACCATTAAGCAGTAGCCTAGAGGCAATGTTAAGTAGTTTCAATCGTTTGATAAGTTCATTATTGAATAACTGAGGATTATAGTGACTATCTTTAGTAGGTATTAATTTAAATGGAAAATATTGGAGGCTAGTAATATTGACAAGTGTAGGACTGATGGTGAGATATATACATGGAGTAGTATGGTAAGGTGGGTTTGTGGTGTGAGGAAAAGTGGGTGTCTGGAAAGTGTTGTGGTGATAAGTAGTGAGGAGAGATAGTAATATGAGTGTAGTAAGAAGTGATAGGTGAAGCACGAGCATGGTATAGGTCTAGGAGGAGGAAACAGGATAACAGGAAGTATGTCTAATTGGATGGATAGAGTGAGGGAGTGTCAGCCTAATACTCAAGAGTAGAAGCACTGGGGGTGGGTGGGATATGGGGGCAAGGTAGAGAAGCAGAGTGAGCCTGAAGGGTGAATGGAGTGGGCAGAGCAACTCCAGCAGGAGGGATTCCAAAAAGAAAAGAAAAAAAACAATCAGGAGCCAGAAAATGCAAGTAAGACAATACACTATGTTACAGCTTTTCAGCTTATAGAAACCAAATGTTGCTAGCAAGCTCTTTAAGGATGAGTAGAGCTAAGGGAATTGGGACTGAACTACAGGTTTGTTTTGAAATAGTTTTAACCTTAGACTCTGGAGCTCACCTGTTTGCATACAGAGGGACTAAGGAACTTGTACAATTAGTAGAGTATGTTCCTATCTAGTGGCCGACTTCATTAAAGCTCTCCAAGTTGGAAGCTGAATGGAGCTCAATGCAGTTGTGCTCACCTTACAATGATGGTCACATAGTAAGAGAAAATTATTAAAAACAATTCAATGACATTCACCTAATAATTAATTCTACTGGAGGGCTTGTGTTTAAAAGTTGAGATTTCCCAGGGCTGATTTGAGCTTTTGCTGAAACTTTGCTTCAGAACCAAAGGTGGGGGGGGGGGGGCATAATCCCAAGACTTGTGGATGGCCTGAGCAAACTGCAAAGAGAAAAATAGAGTGTGAGCAGAAAGTGAATAGTACAGTTCTAGGAGAAATGGAGACAATTAGGAGAGTACAGGATATTAGTCAGAGAGTGTGTACAAGAAATGGTACAATAAGTAGGTACATAGATAAATGTTGTACCAATAAAATATCCTTGCCACTTCTGTACATCACAATTAAATCATTGCATTTCTACCATGTACGCACAATCACTAAATGAAATGAAAATAAAAATGATTTTCTCAGTGATCACTAATTATTTCCATTTCTGCTGTAATGATTTTCCATTTTTAAATGACAAGAGTTATAGTATTCACTCATGCCATTGAATTTGCACATCATATCACTAAAGCAAGCATTTATTGAGGTGAATTCATTAATCTTACATCACTTTCAACTGTTTCATATTAATTTGCAATATTGCTATTGTTTTTGCTTACTTTAAAAAGTCTGTGATTTCCTAAGTAACTTGCCACCTAACACGAATAATCTCAAGTTAATATGGCAGTGTTAAACTTATTTGTATAAGTTCAGGGTCATATATGTGTTTTGTATACAAATTAGGCCCCTTTATACGCTTATCTCTGTGAATCACTGTAATGCACAAACATGCAAGGCAACTTATCTGCATAACTAGTTTTTATCTACTTGTGAACATGCCCTTGGGTTAACGTGAATCTGCTGGGGATAGCTGAGAAGTTTTCAGCACTCCTCAGCAATTCCCCAGAATGCAGCTGGAATGTGCAGATAATCTCAGTTATTTTCTAACCTAACCATGGTGGAGTCATATGCATGTGAGTTTGCACAACCATGAAGTATAATCCATGCCCAGCTAACATTATCTGGCACACCTTATCACCTCAAAGTGCTCAACATTTACTACAAGTTGGGACTCACACACAGGAATATTCACTTCTGCAAAAGTACCTCCACCAAAAAAAAAAATAATGCTGTTCCTACACTACATGAGGAATATATAAATGGCATTCAGGTGTAATACTCCATAGGAAAAGCAATGCATAGCAGCAATAGAAATTGTAAGATAACCTGATTAATGACTTATCCACCATATAAATGAATTGTAGTATTCCCGAAGGTACAATAACTGGGCTAGACTAGACAGAAATTATATTTCACAGGAATATTTACATTTAATTGAAAGCTTTGACACACATCCAATAACTATTTCAGATTATGCACCAATAACCAAGATAAAATGCAGGGTAATGAAGTAAAAATGAGATACTGGCACTTCCCCACCCACCTGCTAAAAAGAGAGGAATTTAAGGAATGGGTTGTGGAAATTATTCAAGTGTTATTAGGGAATACATAAGTTTCTTCAGAAGTTATAGCTAGTGAGTGGGATAAAATGAAAGTGAAGTTTGAAAATGGGGTAGAAATAAAAGAAAAAGAGATATGGTTAATAAGTAACAAGAATTATTAAGAGGTGCTGGTAAAAGTTAAAGTGTTGCAGAGTAAGGGGAATCTTAGAACAAGAAGATGTGTAACTGCAGAGTGCTTAAGAGAAAATAAGGGAGTATCTGGATAGTATGCGTAAGTTTAGAAAGATTGCATTTAGGCAAATGTTTTTTGATAGTAACTCCAGAGCACAAAAACATTTAGTATAATGACTTTGTTTAACTTATAGGTGGGGACTGAGACTTGTTTCTTGTTACTTATTAACCATATCTCTTTTTCTTTTATTTCTACCCCATTGTCAAACTTCACTTTTATTTTATCCCACTCACTAGCTATAACTTCTGAGTCAACAAACTCAACATGTGAGAGATACAACTATATTAAAAACCTTGAATCCATGCTCTCTCACACACACCAGTTAGTACATATGACAATGAGTGTGTTGTCAGCATGCATATCTCACCTTCTACTCCATCCAAACACACATCACACATACCTTCATATGCATAGGTCCTCATGAGAAACATACCAAAATACCAGAGACCTCCCAAACATAAACAGAAGCACGCTACACATGAGACTTCCTTTGCAGAACACAATTCACATAATAGCTCATATACCAGTGTCCCACCTGTCAAGTCCTTAAGGCAAACTACAAAACCAAGCATATTAGTCATAGGTGATTCCATCATGAGACACAGATGTCCCATTCACCAGGCTGGATAAGGAAATGGTCACGGTCAGCTATCCATCAGGTACCTGGATATGCCATATCACACATGCACTGAAGTCTGTCAACAACAGGTACTGTTATGACTCCATCATAGTCCATGTTGGTGTGATCACCTTGTGATGTACCTCTCTGGACTATATGAAGAGAGGCATGATCTAGTTCTTGGAATGTGTGTCTCAGGCAGGTATGTCCCTGGCCTTAAGCAGCATTTTGTCTTCACCTAGAATGATGCCTCAATACAAACAGAAAATGATTGACTTCAATAATTGGCTTAGTTTCTGGTATCATTCTAAGTATCTCTCAGCCTAGGATGACATGATCAACAGACCCCAATGCCTTGCTGAAGATGGTCTTCATCTGTCACCCCTGGGATTTCGGCTACTGGCTAAGGCTCTTGCCACCCCCATAGTGCCTTTTTTAGGCAGTTTCTCAAGGACAAAATTCCCAATATAAAAACTCCATCTAAAAACAATCTCAAGGTTTTGCTGCTAAACATTACAAGTCTTAACATGAAACTTCACTCACTGGAAGCAGTCTTCACCTTGGAAGATGCAGAAATTTGTGCAGCCACAGAGACCTGGTTCAAGGCTGTGGAGAGCACCACAGCCATGCCGGGTTACACCTCCCACATGTTCAGACCACAAACTGAAGTCATGAAAACTAAAGGAGGTGGTATATCAATATTCATTGGTGATAAATACACCTCCAGGTTGGTTAAACAGTATGTTTCCCTGGAGATACTTCAGGTGCAATTAACTATTGGTAGGATACCTATTCAAGTCAATGCCAGCTACAGGACCCCCTCAATGAATCAGGATGCTTACTCAGCTTATTTGTATTTACTTAAGTCATCCAAGCACCATGGTTTTGGGTGACTTTACCCATCCATTGACTGGGTCAATGACTTGTGCTCAAACTCACTTGCCCAAAGGTTCCTCAACTTTGTTAACGCCAATGCCTTAGACCAGCTGGTTGACACCCCCACAAGAGGTGCCAACATCCTGGATGTGGTGCTTACCAATATGGAGGACCAGGGTAGCACCCCCACTGTGAGGTCTTCCTTGGTAAGATCTGACGCAAATCAGTCTCAAGTAACTATCACACCTGACCCCCCCCCCCAGCATCAACTAAACTAAATAACTTCTCCAAAGCAGATTATAACCTCTTACAGGATGGTATAAATAGCTTCACTGTACCTCCCCCCTCAGATGAAACTGGCAACTATGCCAAGTTCTACACCAATGCTTTATATAAACACCTGTATAGCTGCATTGACTTGGCCATACCTGATAGGACCAAAACAAGCTCCTTAAAGAAGAGCAAACCTGCCTGGTGTACAACTGCTATTAACAGACTTTACAATAAGAGGAGGAAATTGCTGTCTAAGAGTAATTGGAAGCAAGCCCTAAACTGGAAACTCTCCTTCCTCAGCTTAAACAAGTGAATAAGACTTCTTGTAAAGTCCTCCAAAGCAAACTATGAATCCAAATTAGCTTCTTCAGCTAAAGAAAACCATAATGCATTCTTTAGTGACATCCGTAACCCAAAAGGAAAGGCCCAGATTTGTGGTGAACTGGTAGTTAATGATACTATATATACTGAGCCTGTGGATATAGCTAATCTGTTGGCTGACAGAGTCTGGAAAATTTCACTTCCTTGTCTCCACCACACGTACTCCATGACATCCCTACCACATGTACCCTACCTTGTATCGCTAAAGAACAGGTTACAAATGTCCTCTCTAAGGGCAAAAACAGCATCTATGGGACCTAATAACATCTCACACTGCGTCCTACATGGGCTACAACAACATCATTGGGTACTCTCTTCAATCATAATCTAAGCACTGGCTTCATCCCAGTTGAATAGAAAATGGCCACCGTTATTCCCTTGCACAAAGGTGGTGCTTCTACTGATCCTGGGAACTATAGACCTATTAGCCTGACTAGCCTTATCTGCAAGGTCATGGAAAGAATCATCATGGGTCTTATCAACAAAAATATAGGTAATTTTCAATCACTTGACCCTACTCAGTTTGGATTTGTCAAAGGGAGATTCTTCATGTTAAACATGATGGACTTCTCTGAGACAGTCACCAAGGCCCTGGATGAGGGAAAATCTGTGCATACAGCCTACCTACACTTAGCCAAGGCATTTAACACTATCCCCCACTCAGGCATCATTAACCTTATATTGTTAGATAGGTCACTAACTAGCTCACTGATAGAACCCATATAGCCAAAATAGGGGAATCCACCTCCAACAGCAGACCTGTAACCAGTGGTGTTCCATAGGGATCAATACTGGGAATCTATTTCTCCAAAGTACAGGCAAAAACTAAAGTTCTGTGGCTGACAAAGTTTGCTGATGGCTGCAAACTGGGAGTGGTCATAGAATCTCTAAATGATGTCAACATCCTACAAGAGGGTCTTACCCAAACAAATGAAAAACTTCAGCTTGGCCAGCTAAGAACTTGGTTATATTCAACTGGACGTATAAGAGAATTTAAGTACCTTTATCTGCACTTTTTTTTTTTTAAAAATACAGTATTTAAATTGATTTAAACTGTGTATGAAGGAGTGTTGAAGGAATTTTTAACTGAAGTTATTCTGCTCTTCAGTAACTTGAACTGAAGCTAGTGTTGGCTGAATTTTGTTATTTGCTAGTAATTACAGGTGTGGGGGTAGCCACATTCTTTGATTTCCTGTCCTTGCATATTTAAACTGGTGCATGTGAAATAATTCCTGCTTTAAAACTTCAGCTTGGCCAGCTAAGAACTTGGTTATATTCAACTGGACGTATAAGAGAATTTAAGTACCTTTATCTGCACTTTTTTAAAAAAATACAGTATTTAAATTGATTTAAACTGTGTATGAAGGAGTGTTGAAGGAATTTTTAACTGAAGTTATTCTGCTCTTCAGTAACTTGAACTGAAGCTAGTGTTGGCTGAATTTTGTTATTTGCTAGTAATTACAGGTGTGGGGGTAGCCACATTCTTTGATTTCATGTCCTTGCATATTTAAACTGGTGCATGTGAAATAATTCTTGCTTTAAAACTTCAGCTTGGCCAGCTAAGAACTTGGTTATATTCAACTGGACGTATAAGAGAATTTAAGTACCTTTATCTGCACTTTTTTTTTTAAAAAATACAGTATTTAAATTGATTTAAACTGTGTATGAAGGAGTGTTGAAGGAATTTTTAACTGAAGTTATTCTGCTCTTCAGGCCTGCCTCTGGGCCCATCTCATTTGCTCACTCAACTGAGTGCAGTGAGATCATATTCTGATTTCAGGCACTCCTACTGTGTACAAAGAGAGCATCTGGGAAATAGAAAAAAAAAAAAAGCTTATTTCCTGCCTTTCTTGTTAAGTTGTACAGACTATTTGTAGGCTTCTGAGCCCCCAAGCCCTTCTGTGTTTGAGGGAAGCCTTCTAGCTTGTTTTTTTTTCTCTTATAACTAGCCAGTTTTCTAGTTTCAGCACTCAAATCTGTTTCTTTGATCTCAGCACTTGTTCAGAAAAAAAAAAAAAAAAAATTTCATCTGCTTTTACTGTACTTGTGTATTTACCTACTTCTTTTTACTTTTGCATCATCTTAAAATACTCAATTGTATTTATTACTGCTTGGTGTAACTCATTCTAAGCCTTTTGGTTTAAACACTTGGGCTTCGGACCAGTTAGTTGTTTTGCACTGAGAGGGTTTGTGGTCTGCACTGTTGTCGCAGAACAGGTAGCTTACATCCTTCTAGGTTGAGAACTGCTGATTGAGGGCTCAGTGTCTGTTATTCTAAAAGTGTATTAATTCTGGTTTAAGCACTTGGGCTTTCAAGCCAGTTATTTTACATTAAGAGGGTTCGTGGTCTGCACTCTTGTGGGAGGAGAGGCTGGACTCTGCCCTTCTGAGCTGGGAATTTCTGGTTAAAGGCTTATAGTGCATGCATATCTGAACTGTTTCTTACTGAAGTTGGTGCGCCTTGTTTGCTGTGGCATAGACTGGATTCGGGCCTGCTGGATCTAGCTTTGTTTGTGTAACTTGAGCACTAATCCAGACATTCTCTAAAGTATTCAGTGGTATTTATTACTGCTTGGTTGTAACTTGATTAAAGTGTAGCTATCATTCAAGTCTTTTGGATTAAGCACTTGGGCTTCAGACCAGTTGTTTTACATTAGGAAGGTTTGTGGCAAGCACTGTGGTGGCAGGACAGGTAGCTTTCATCCTTCTAAGTTGGGAACTGCTGATTGAGAGCCCAGTGTCCAAGTGTATTAGTTCTGGTTTAGGCACTTGGGCTTCAGGCCAGTTATTTTACATTAAGAAGGTTCGTGGTCTGCACTCTTGTGGGAGAAGAGGCTGGACTCTGCCCTTCTGAGCTGGGAATTTCTGGTTAAAGGTTTATAGTGCCTGAATATTTGAACTGTATCTTACTGAAATTGGTTCACCTTGTTTGCTCTAGCATAGACTAGATCCAGGCCTGCTGAATCTAGCTTTGTTTATATGCTTGTTGTTTGTTTGCTTGTTATTTCCCTGGAAGCTAATTCCACCTAATACGCAACTTCTCAGCGCTTCTGTGGATCACTAGTGATATCTGCATTGCTTACTGTACTTATTTCCTTGTTTCACTTGAAAGAAAGTTACTGTTTGTCGTTTTGCATTTAGTTACTTGTAACACATTGCACTCAAGTTACCTGGCACTTGCTCACTAAAGCAATTATATAAGTCAGCACTAAAAATTAAAAGCACTACACCCTCACTCCCCACTGGCCCTTGTTTTCAATTAAGGATTTCCCAATATTATTCTAGCATGTCCAAAGGTCAGTTGTCAATCTCCTCTCCGGTCCAGCTGGTGAATCTGGGAATCTTGAGGCAATGTTATAACTGCCTCATGTACACAGACAACCCTCTCCTCCTCCCACATAACACAAATACTTGTGAGAGATGCAGCTATTTAGCCAAACTGGAGGCTGAGCTCTCTCTACTCAGGACTGGCAAGACCAGACAGGAGGAGAAGGCAACTACACACACCACAAAACCAGCCTCACATAATGCTACCACTCCACTGAATCAAACACATAAACACACAAAGACATACTCGGAGGCTCTGAGTAAAAATTTACCTAAACAGCAGAGGCCTCCAAAGCAGACACCCAAACAACTGCTACCTCAAGACACCCCACAAGCAACACATAAACCACAAAAGCAGTGTGCAAAGCAGTCACAGCCCTTAAGGCCAAATACAACACCAAACATACTTGTCATAGGTGACTCCATAGTCAGACACAATGACGTCCCACTCACCAGGCTGAACAAGGAGAGGGTCACAGCTGCCTATCGGGCGCTAGAATCCGCCACATAACACAAGCACTCGGGTCACTCCACGGCAAGTACAAATATGACACAGTCATTGTCCATGCTGGTGTGAACGACCTGAGACGTACCTCCCTGGACTACATGAAAAGAGACATAAAGGAGCTCTCTGATTATGTAGCCCAGGCAGGTATGACCCTAACCCTGAGCAGTATCCTTCCTTCACCAAGAATGATACCACAATATAGAGACAAGATGATCAGCTTTAACAATTGGCTTAATGTCTGGTGTCATTCAAAGGGGATCCAGTGTCTGTCTGCCTGGGATGACATGCTTGACAAGCCACGCTGCTTCGCAAGGGACGGCTTGCACCTGTCACCCTGGGATTCCGGATATTGGCTAAGGCTCTTGCCACCCCATAGTGCCTTTTTAGGCAAGGCTCAAATTCTAAACCTACCACCCTAGAAAACAAAAATGGGAAGAAACTGAGGGTAATGCTGCTCAATGCCAGAAGTCTAAATCTCAAAATGCACGCACTCGAGGCCCTTCTCAGTATGGAGAACATCGATGTCTGTGCTGTAACTGAAACCTGGTTCAAGGCTCCTGAGAGCACCCGGCACTATTAGGTTTTACCTCATATCATGCGTTCGGCCCCAAAACCCGGACCACACCACAAAAGGAGGGGTGTATCCATATTCATAAAGGATACTCACACCTCCAGGTTGGTGGCAATGCACAAGCTCGGAAACCATCCAGGTGCAACTAACCATAGGCAAAACTGCTCTACAAATTGTAGCATGCTACAGGCCACCCTCTCAAACTCAGGAACCCCACACAGCCTTCCTGAAGACACTGGAGGGTATAAATGTATCTCCAAACACCATCATATTGGGTGACTTCAACTACCCGAATATAGACTGGGAACATTACTCAAGCCCTAACTTTCTAGCCCAACGGTTCCTGGAGTTCATGAATTCAAATGCCATGGAACAGCTAGTCACTGTTCCCACGAGAGGAGAAAATATACTAGATCTCATTGTCACAAACATGGGGACAAAATGCTCCACACCGGAAGTATATCCCTCATTGGTGAGATCTGATCATAAACTAGTCTCACTGGAAATCCACATCCCGCCCCCACCCCAAACAAAAGACCATAGTGAAGAACTTCTCTAAAGCAAACTTCACACTACTCAAGACTGGTGTGGTATCCTTCAAGGCCCCTGAGCCAGAGGAAACCACAACCCAAGCTGCGGAAGCCCTTTCAAATGCCTTCTATGAACACCTCCAGGACTGCATGGATCAGGCAATCCCAAATAAAACCAAGACTCTTTCCACAAAGGGCAAACGTCCAGTCTGGTGGACCCCAGCCATTAACAAACTTTACAATAAGAGGAGAAAGCTATTACATGATAGAACAAAATCCATAAAAGGGAAGTCACCCCTGATCATTATTAGTAAAATAATACGAGCACTCATAAAATCAACTAAGGCCAATTTTGAGAGAAAAATTGCCATGGATTCAAAGGACAATCATAAGGCCTTTTTCAGCTATGTTAGGAACCTGGGTGGAAACTCCCAGATATGCTCAGAATTAGTCCAAAATTCACTGAACCCACAGACATTGCCAACATACTGGCAGACAGGTTCAGTGCAAACTTCACCCCCCTCCCCTAAAGGAGAGATAACTATCCCAGCCGAGTGTAGCCTCCCGGACATCTCAAATGCGCAGGTGAAAGCTGCTCTCTCTAAAGCTAAAAACACAGCATCAATGGGACCGGATGGTGTCCCTGGCTGTGTGCTACACGAGCTAAATGAGGAATTAAACCCGCACATAAGGCAGCTGTTTAATCTCAGCCTTACCACAGGATACGTGCCCAAGGAGTGGCGTACGGCAACTGTGGTCCCACTCCACAAAGGCGGCGCCTCTACGGACCCTGGTAATTACCGCCCCATAAGCTTAACAATTCTAGTCTGCAAAGCTATGGAGAGGATCATAATGGAGCTCATAAACAAAGATATAGGGGACTTGCAGACATTGGACCGACCCTGTTTGGCTTTGTCAAGGGAAGATCATGCCTTTTGAACTTGGTCGACTTCTTCGAAATAGTCACCAAGGCCATTGATGAGGAAAAGGCAGTCCATACAGCCTACCTTGACCTTGCAAAGGCTTTCGACACAATACCCCACTTGGGTATTGTAGAAAAACTTACCAGCTTAAATGTAAACCCATATGTCACAAGATGGGTTGCAAACTGGCTTAAGGACAGAACCCACAGGGTTAGAGTTGCTGGCGCTGTGTCAGACTCCAAGCCGGTCACAAGTGGTGTCCCACAGGGCTTGGTCCTTGGCCCCCTATTGTTTGGCATCTACTTCTCAGAAGTACAGGCCAACATGGGAGGACTTTGGCTGACAAAGTTTGCAGACGACTGCAAACTGGGCGCCATAGTGGAAAGTGCATCGGACACGGATATCCTTCAGAAGGGACTCACGGAAACAGATAGCTGGTGCCAGAGCCATGGCCTGAAGTTAAACGCCAAAAAATGTATAGTCATACCCTTCGGGAAAAACAAGGTAACCCCAAGCTACCATATAGGTGGCAATCCACTAAGCACAGAAGAGGTTATCAGGGACCTGGGGACCCAGGTAGACAGTGGCCTTTCTTTTGACACTCACATTGCTAAAGTGGTTAGAAAGACCTTCTACATTGCCCACCTGATCATGAAGGGATTCACATCCAGATCTAGTGAGGTCATTGTTCCCCTGTACTCTTTACTTATCAGACCAATGATCGAGTACAATGCCCCATTCGGGATGTATCTCACCCGACATCTGCAGCAATTGGAGAGACCCCAAAAGTTCCTCACCAAAAGGATAAAGGGACTCCAAAATCTGTCATATGCTGCCAGATTGAAGAAACTCCAGCTCTATTCAGTCGCATACCGTCTGCTCAGAGGTGACATGTGCCTGACATACAAGGCCATGTCCAACCCGGAATTAATGGACATGCTCCACCTCAAAAAATCCAAATCCACCAAAACCACTAGAGCAAGCGACTTAAACCTTAGCACGGATATAAATAGGACGTGCTGGAGGGATAGATTTATCACTCAGAGACTCCCTATGTTGTGGAATAAAATCCCGGACCATGTGAGGCAGAGCACCTCGCTGACTCTGTTCAAGAGAAATCTAGACCTGTGGATGGGAGATCGTAGGTTTACCCCGGGAATCATCTCTGTGTCACCGCTGGACAGAGGCACAACAAACTAATGGGCACAGTATTTTTTCATATAAGGGGTGGCGTAAGCCACAAAAATTTGGGCTAGGCTTATAAATTCCTTAGGGCAGATAGCCTAGTATAAACCTATGAACCTATGAACCTATAAGTCATGGCCTTAAACTCAATGCAAAAAACATGTATTACCATCCCTTTCACTAAAGGCGATGTTCCTGCTAACTACCGCATCAACAGCAACACCCAAGTATACATTCAGTGGTGACAGACCTGGCACACATGCTGACAGCTACCTTACCTTTGATCACCATGTCTCCACAGTGGTAAGAAGGGCATTCTATATTCCTCATCTCATAAGTAAGAGCATTGCCTCCAGAAAAAAAAAAGAAGTTAGAACCTCCCTGTACTCTTCCCTCATCAGGCCAAGAATTGAGTACAACACCCCTTTTGGTATGTAACTATACAAGCAATTGCAGCAATTGAAGAGACCACAAAGGTTCCTCACAAGGAATATTCAAGGTCTTCAGCATGTGTCAATGTGGATCATCTGAAATCTCTGGCACGTTATTTTTTTTCATACAGACTACTCAGAGGCAACCTCTGATTTGCATACAAGGCAATCTCTGACCCTGCTTTATTGGAAATGCTGCATCTCTGTAAGCCAAATGGTACACAGGTTACTCATTCTAAAGACCTTAACCTCATATGTGACATTAACAGAACCTGCTGGAGGGACAAATTTGTCTCTCAGATGTTACCACACCTTTGGAACAGACTCCCACTTCATGTCAAACAGAGCATATCATTGGCCCTCTTCAAACGCAATCTGGACAATTGGATGGGTAAATGTAAATTCACCCCAGGATTCCACATGTGTCCCTCTTGGACAGGGACAATAGGTGCTGATCATGGAAATAAGGGTAGAACTTAGCTAGGCTTGTAAGGGCCCTAGGGCCATAGCCTAGTAACTTACTATGATCCTATGGTCCTATGACTTGGGCAACAGAAATAGAAATGGCTATTGCCAAACTTAGGGAGGATATAACAAGAAAAATAACCACAGATCCTGACGAAGTATTAGAGGCATTTCAGATTTTTTTTTTTTAATTTGTATAAAGCAGAGAAATGTAGAAATCAAGAAAGAGTACAATTGCAAATATTTATAAAAGACTTAAGTATGCTAAGGTTAGATGTGGATGAAGCTCAACAGTTAACAGTTGACAGGAGTTGAGATAAAAACTGTGAAGTATAATCAATCTGCAGGAAAGTCTCCACAATTAGATAGTATTCCTGTGGAAGTTTGGAAACTAGGAAGGAAGAAAGTGATAAAGATCGGTAAAGTTTTTGTTTAATAGTATTTTAAAAAGAAGGGACGCACTGACATTCTGGAAGGAAGCTGTGGTGGTTACATTATGCAAAGATGTTAAAGAACCATCAGACCCAGCTTTGTATAGGCCCATTTCAATTTTAAATCACGATTACAAAGTGTTTATGTCTATAATAACTAAAAGACTGGCAAAGGTGTTGCCAAAATTCATAGATATGGGTCAATGTGATTTTGTAGAAGGGAGACAAACATTTGAGAACATTAATAGAACAATGATGATCTAAAGGGAAGCAGAATGTATGAGAATACAGCTGTTGTTGCTGGGTCTTGATGTAGAGAAAGCATTCAGTAGAGTAAGCTTGGATTTTATGAGTAGGGCAGTGGAAGCATTTGCATTCCCTGACCCAGTAATAGGGTTAATTAAGAGGATATATGAGGGATCAGAGGCAAAAATTAAAGTGGAAGAGTTCCTCTCTGATAAGATAAGTCTGAAAAGAGGAACCAGGCAGGGCTGTCCTCTTTCCCCTTTGTTATTTCTTTTATATTTAGAAACATTTGCAAAGAAAATAAGAGACTCAGAAATTCAAGGGTTTAACTGGTGTGGTAATCAAAAAAAGATGGCTTTATTTACAGACAGCATCATTTTGTACCAGATAAAAGCCAGAAAAGGACACCTCAGTGTTGTGAAACATTTTGAGACAGTTTCAAGACTTTTTGGGATATAAAATTAATGAAGATAAAACAAAGGCTATAGCTTTAAACTATGTATGCACACATGAATTGATTCAACAATACCTATATTTATGGGGACAAGATAAAATGAAATACTTAAAATTATGAATTAAAAAGGATTCTGTTATGGCAGCTAAGGACATGTGGGAAGAGACTAAACAAAAAGAATACAAAAATCTGAGAAAATGGAAGCTGTAGTTTGTGGATTGTATAGCAAGATACAAGCAGTGAAAATGTTTTTACTCCCTTTAGTTTTATATATATAGACCATGCATATTTTTATCAACCAGAGGAGGGGTTTTGGACAGTAATTAGTAAATAATTGAAGGACTTTATCTAGGATGGGAAGAGGACAAGGGTCAGGTGGGATAACTTGATCATTCTAATAGAACAAGGTGTTTAGGATTATCTGATTTAAAGGGATATTTTAGAGTTATACAGTTAAGGCTCGTAAGCATAATACAAGTAGAAAGCTATAACTCAAAGCAGAAAGGGATGATGATGAAGCAGGAGGGAAATTCAAGAAACAGAGAGAGTTTGATTTTAGATGCAGATCATTAAGGAGAACAATTACAACCATACCAAATATTATATTCATAAAGTAACATAAAGTATACTGAGAACTAAGCCAACACAATAATGGAAAAACAAGATTTTGCAGATATCGATGACTGCAATTAGGGGTACAGAGAATAGGGAAGAGGGGGCTGGAATTT